>NW_021637960.1:0-86551 GCF_004799145.2 Neltuma alba | reverse complement strand
GGTCCTAATTGTAAGACCCCAATCCATTTTTCTCTCATATTATGTATTTTTTCCAAGATAGTCCTTCCAATAATGACAGTGCTAGCCAATACACTTAATTAGCAAGGATATTTTAGGAATGACAATACTTATTTATACAAAAACAACTTAATTTATTTTCTTAATCTCCTTAAATTAGTCAACTAGGGCCTTATAATTAGGATCGGAGGAGTAGTATATTATTAGAATGACTGTTTTGGAAAAAATGAGTAAATTTGAGAGACAAAATGGATTGGAGTCTTATATTTAGGACTGATATAAAGCCCAATTTTTATATATTTTATCCCACATTAATTCAGGATTTAAATGATAATTTTGAGCTTAATTAGATTTTTTATGCATAATTGGATAATTGGTTGATTTTTGGATTTTGCATAAAAATTGAGATTTTGGGATTAAAAATATGAATATTTTGTGCTTCCTATTTTTGACTTGGAATTAATTTTCCTATTTCTTTGAAAACAAGTCTCATATTTTTAGAAAGATTATTTTTAGAAAGTTCTGCACTTTCTTGCCTAATTCTTGTGTAGATTTAATATTTAATTTTTAATTATATTTGGATATAATCTACATTAATGGATGCACTCAAATTCTTGTAGGTCAAGAAAGGGCACATAGGAAATCCAATGGTGCAAGATTTGTTCTTGGAATCTAAGCACAATCTAATGGCTAATATCAAGTGGGTCAATTAATTACTAATGGGCTTGAGTTTGGATTCAGAAAAATTTCCTTTTCTCCCATTAGAATAATTTCTTTATTTGAGAGGACAATTCAACGCCTAGGACCCCTCAATCATCCACCGTCATATTATTTTTATCCTCTCCATTGAACGCAGGAAAAAAAGAGACTTGAACGTCAAATCCTCCTCCTTCACCACTACTTCTCTAGTCTCACGGCCTCTCATAATTCCTTGATTCCATTCCATACCGCAACATCCACTCTCATCAATTGCTCCACGCGTGCTTCACCAACCTGAATCATCCACCGTGCGTCACATGCCCGTGAATTGCACCAAAGAGCTTGGAGGAGGAGACAATTTGATGGAAGCTTAAGTTGTCCCCCTACCTACCTGAAGAGAACTTCTCAATTTCACTTCTTAATTTTCTTTGTTTTCTGATTAATTCTCTTTATTCATTATTTTTATTTTCCTTCAAAAAAACCCCCAAAAAATGCAATTGCATTCATTTAGTTTAATTTAATTTTCATTTAGATTTTAGGGCATTTGCATCTTATATTTACAATTAGAATTTGCATTTAGTTTAGGTCCATTTATTATAGTATTTTTTTATCACCTGAATTTTTACCTAAAGAAACCCATAAATTGCTCCTGGAAGAAGTAATGACTTAGGTCGATCCTAAACTACAAATCAATTAGGACCTAGTTTAATGAGTGCTTTAACAACAGAGGCGTCGTCAATGACCAACGTAAAAGTCAAACGGGATCGTATATTAAGGATCAGATGTAGTAATTTTTTTTTTAAATTACGTCTATGAATACTTTCTCAATCATAATCAAGTGAGTGGGGAAAGGGAGTATTTTGATTGCCAGGCCACGTAAAATAAAAAAATAAAAGAAGAAGAAGAGAAGAGAATTCCTTCCTTCTCCATAACCAGTCTCGTCTTATACTTGCCATTATGGCAAAGCCGGATCACGCATGGGAACTCCATGCAGTGACAATAACGAGGAGATTTCAAATCCCCAAAGTAGAGTGATTGGCATCAAAAGAATCTGATCCCAACAAAAAGAGATTGCCAAATGGCGAAATCTGAGGAGACTCTCTGAAGTTGAAGCTGGACTGATAAAAATGCGCAGCTTTTAGCTGTATTCTTTCTTTTGTTCAATCGTCACTGCTGTGATCGTATTGGGGTGACAAGTTATCATATATGCTATCCTATATTACCGACACGAAACGATGATCTTTTATCTTCCCTGCTTTTAAGATATCAACTTTTAGTGGGAGTCTGGTAACCCAACAATACCAAGTTGCATTTTCCTTTATCTCTATTATTTTTCCTTATAAACGAGAGGTTATGAGTTTGACTCCTAAAAAAAAAATATAATACTGCTTTTTGTCTCTTTATATTCATTCTTTTTTTTCTTCAAAATAGTAATTACAGTAGTTGTACATGTTAAAAGTTTTCATCAAATAATAGTTTTAACAAATGAGCATGATTAATAAGGGTATTTTAGAAAAAATAATACATATTAAGTACAAATAATTAATTTAACTAATTCTTTTAATATCCTCAAATCCGTTACAAGTTGGGAAAAAAATATATGGTGAAATTGTTTCCTTCATCTACTTAAATTAACTTAGATAGCTTTTATATTAAAAATTAGTATAAGGTGTCAAGTAATATAATGTATAGTGAAATGCTTCCTTTTTTTTGTGGCTGCTTCTAGAGTAGATCGGAGATCACATACTATAATTATTCAAAATTCTATCTAAAAAAATGGATTTCATGAGATTCTGTTAGGACTCACCTGACCATGAAATTACCGTGGGCGACCATAAATTTTAATTTATTATTAATTAACATCATATAGTTTTAAAAAACGACAACACTGCAATCCCCACATAAAAATGGAATCTACGGGTTTGTGGAGTAACGTGGGGGATAAGGCCAAAGTCCATTTTGGATTGGACAGGAAGTGAATCCTAATAAAAGAAGGAATATAAATCACGACGTATGAAGGAGCTCCGCTGGCCACAATACATCATTTTCATATCTCAGTTTATTCCCAATACTATTAACCGTCTCTTATTAAACCTCTAAAGCATATTCCCACCGATCACTCTCTTCCCACCACGTGTCCGTCTTTCATGACCCCATCAGTCACCACATTCGGCGCTCGAGAACACACTCTCTGTCCCCGTGGGGACTGTATTCCTGGCTTCCGTTGGATTTAAACGATTTTTTTTGGGTTAAGACGCAACTCTATTATTTTTCAGGTGTAATTTTATTTCTAATCTTTTAGTGGTATAGTTTTGTTCTTAATCTTACTTTTTAGATATAATTTTATCTCTGATCTTTTTTTTAAGGTTTAATTTTGACCTTAATCTTTTTTCTAGTACAATTTTGACCCTTAATTTTTTTTTTAGTGTAATTTTACTTCTCATGTTCAAAATCACACCCAAAAATTAGAGACAAAATTGTACTACTAAAAATATTAGGGACAAAATTCCAACTGAGAAATAAGATTATAGTTAAAGTTGCACCTAACTATTTTTTTTTTTTTTTGCCAACGTATATTTAAATGATTTTGATCATAAAAAAAGAGATATATTTCGAACACCAATTTAAGATTTTTTTCCCTTTTCTTTTGCATTCAAAAGCAAAATCAAACCTGTGAAAAATTTAAAATTCCTTGCAACAAGGCAAAACCCATCAGCTGATTCAAACCCATATGAAAACCACTAAAGATAAAATCTTTTTACATCATCTCTAAATTGCTTGCATGCCAAAACCTGTAGCAGAAAGTAATATTTTTTGTTGCTCCTAGAAAACATAAAACTAATATAGGCTTGAGGCTAGTTTTGGGTTGAAGAGTAATACACCCGCCATGAAATGCCTATCCAACTTCATCTTCCATCTGAGGAAGTGAAAGAAGCTCCAAGTCCAAATGGCCTTGGGGGTATGCTAGACTGAGTACTATCTGCACTGGAAACCACGGATGAAGAAGTAGCATCCATGGGCATGGCGGTGGAGCTCATTCCTTCAAACGCCTGCCATTTTTTAAGAGCTTGTGGTAGGTCCATGTCAAGGTCAATCCCACCAATGTCATCAGAACTTGATTCTGCAGGCTTCCAGACCTCCACGAGAGGCGCCAGCATGTTCACGGCATGGCCCATGTCCGGCCTCTGGTGGGGCTCCCTTGCGCAGCAATGGCCGGCCAGCTCCGCAACAGTGTTGATACTGGGTAGAGTTTTTTCATTCACATCTATTTCTGGATCAATGGCCTTTCGGAATGTGTCCTTCGCCAGCGTCATTCTTCGAAACCATGTCACAAGGTGGACATTCTCCTCAGATTGGCTGTCATCGAGTGCTTTCCGACCAGTTATCATCTCCATAAGAATCACTCCGAAACTATATACATCAACCTTCGTCGTCACTCGTCCAGTTACTGACCCAATCATTTATGAAAAGAAAAATCACATTTCAGTTTCTCAGCCAATTGAACAATAGCAAGGCATAGACAAGACAACAATATGAAATCATGTGACACGTTTTTCAAGAGCAATGGATGGTCTTAAGATAGCTTTTTCAGTGAACGAAGACCCACATCTCCACCATCAATGCAGGAGCAAGATTATAAAGCAATGAGGCTAAGAAACCATAGAATCAACGCAAGAAATAAAATTATTTTTTGAGCCCCGTGAAAATTTCTAACATATGATTGGTCTCTTCTGCTTTCCCAATGCAGGTGTTTCCCTTCCCCCCCGGGGGGTTGAGAAACATGTTACAGTTGCCGTAGATTTGCAACCAATTTTTGTTCATATAGAATCATTATTTATACTAAGGAGTCTGCAACATACCTGCATATTCTGGTGCCAAATAGCCAAAAGTTCCAGCAAGTCTGGTCTCAAATGAGGCTTTTCCTTCTGGAGCAAGACGAACCAATCCAAAATCAGACACTTTAGCTCGCATATCATCACCAAGCAGGATGTTTGATGGTTTAAGATCCCTGTGAATGAAAGTTTGTTGGGCCAAACCATGAAGATATTCAACTCCTCTAGCAACATCCAAGGCAATGATAAGTCTTCTTGTCCATTCCAGTGGCTTTAACCCTTCATCTTTCCAGTTGAACAAATGCCTGCTCAGGGTTCCTTGAGGCATGTACTCATACACAAGAAGCCTCTCATTTCCATCCAAGCAATACCCCATGAGAGCAACCAAATGCTTATGACGAACCTTAGTGAGTACAGTGATTTCAGCTTTGAATTCACTCAGCCCCTTCTCACCCTCAATTCCAGATTCCATTCTTTTCACCGCAATCTTTGTCCCATCATGCAATTCTCCTTTGTACACGGTGCCAAAACCGCCCTTCCCCAGTATGTTCTCTCTACTGAAGTTGTTGGTAGCTTCTCTTAAAACTTGAATTGAAATTACCATACCACCAGCTTCCACGGCATGAATATCACCAGCTGCATTACTAGTACTGGTAATCCGTCCATCAGTTCCTCCTCCATTAGCGCCGGTTCCAGCACCAACAACACTGATTTTCAAGTGATTTCTGTCTCCAGAATGCCGAGGATGTATCACTACGCCATTCTGGCCTTGTGTTTTGCTTGAACGCTTCCTTTTTCTATTGAACCAAACGAGCCCCCCAACTACCACACCAAGTAAAACAACAAGCCCCACCACAACAATGATAATAATGACTGTTGAATGATGTTTCTTACCAGTACCTGCAGTATTATCCGAGTCGGGTCCCGCAGGAGTGGGCCTATCCTTTCCAATATCCGGATTCCCACCTGATTTAAGAATCACATCTTCCCGAAATTTTGGCACCTGACCATATATATGATTATTCGAGATATCCAGCTCTTGCAAAAGAGGCATGCTTGTAAGCTCCCGAGGTATAGTGCCAGTGAGATTATTGTTAGCAAGAAGCAACCTTTTTACAGATGTGAGGCTGGAAAAATTAGGAGAAATAGTCCCAGAAAGGCCCATGCTCTGAAAATTCACAACCGTAATATTTCTACCTGCGCAAACGATCCCTATCCAGTTACCAGCACAAGGATCATTGCCCTTCCAATTTTGAGCAAACTTCAAGGGATAACCCAACGGTTCAACCACAGATAATAAAGCATTCACCAAAGAACTACATGGCTGACCAGGCTTGGTCGTGCAAAACTGATTTATTCCCTGCATATCGGCACGTACTCCTGATTTAAACGCAGGCATCGGTCCTTGAAGATAATTATTAGTTAAATTCACGACTTGCAAGCTAGGAAGAGACATAAGAGACGACGGAACAACACCAGTTAACTGGTTATCCCTCAAACTCACATCCCACAATTGATCATGGTGCGACAGGTCTGGGATAGGACCAGTGAAGGAATTACCATGAACCCAAATCTGCTTCAATGAAGTCATGTTCTGTAACACCGCAAGCGTGCCATTAAGTTTAGAAGTACTCTTTTGTCCATTCACCCACAGTAGCTCTATCGAACTACCTGAGAAGCTCGAAGGTAACCCACCTACGAGTTGATTGAAACACAGGGACAATTTAGTCAAACCTGGGAATGGACCATCTTTGCCGAAAAAATCTGGAATTTCTCCGAAAAAAGAAACATTTTGCGCCGATAATGTTTGTAATGCTACGCACTCCTTGAGTATGTCTGGAATTTGCCACGGAGGAAAAGGGTTATTGTCGATTCTTACTTCTTCTAACGTCGACATGCCCTTGAAGAAATCTGAAGGCATAGAGGTGAAGCCGTTGTCTGAAATGTAAAGGTGTTGCAGGGAACTGGCTAATGACGGAAATGCCCCTGAAAGACTGTTTGATTGGCACTCGAAACGCTGTAATTCTGTGAGCTGGGAGAGTTCTTTTGGCAATGACCCTTGCAGGTTCAAGTTCCCAATCTGAATTGCCGTGACCCGTTTCCCAGAATTGCATTGAACGTGAGACCATTTGCAGACATCCGGGTCGGACCATTGGAGTGAACTCGACCCTTGATCGAGTTCTTGAGAATGGTCATAACCGTTGCGTCCTGAGACTTGGCCAACAAGACCATGGAAAGAATCAAAAGGATACGACATAGAAAAGAAAGCCCGAAACTCAAGTGAGGTTTCACCATTCTTTTTCCTTTTCAGAGGATATCAACCCAGAAAGTTCGAGAAAACAGAGAAACAGAGCCGGCCTGCTGGAGAGACGCGAGGAAAACAGACTTACACGGTATTCTTGAACAGTTTATCCAATATTTATGTTTTCTGTCCACTCATCCTCCCGTTAAAACCAACCCGGAAATTGCAAGGAAAACAAAAAAGAAGAGAAACAGAATTGAGCTGTGGTGGGACGCGAAGAAAACAGGGTAATTTTATGGGGACGAAGGACGGCGCACGCTAATCACAACATTCCATCCGAGGAGAAACCCACCCAAAAAAAAAAATCAGAATCTTGGGACGGAAAAGAGTGAAAAAGCACCGACTTTTCGTCTTGGGAAGCGAATAAAATTAGAAGATCAGGCGGCGGAAAATCGGAAATAGAGGAAGCAGAGAGAAGAGAGTAGTAAGGTACTACTATAAAACTGTGAACTGTTTGATTATGTTGGGTGGACGGAGAGAAAATCGTGCGTGAATGACGCGTGGGGCCCGCATTCGAAGGATGTTTTATGAAGGATCGATGGCCTGTAACCAAACAATGCATTTGCTTTCGCTCTAAAGTCTACAGAGACAAGGAAACTGTACGTAACGTAGGTGAGTAGGCTAGACGTAATAAGGCGTGTTGATGGGTGTACATGCCCCGTGAGATAAGAATTCATTAATTAATTATTAATTATTAAATTGCAAAACTCGGCCGATTCGGTTTTTTAAAACTTTCTTGTTAGGTTAGGATTTTATCGAATTTACGGCATAGACATTAGACAAAACGAAAAAGGCAACAACTTTTCTTCCCACTATACAAATATATCTATTTTTAGTTCCTTGCTTCGGCAACGTTTTTGATAGTTTTATCTTTTATTCCTTTTTTCATTATTGTTGATAATAGATACTCCTCCGATCCTTAATATAGGACCTAATTATTGGGTTAGTTTTGATCCTAAATATAAGACTCATTTCTCATATTTATCAATTTTCTTTAAATTACCCCTATGGATACTCCCTTAACCATAATCAAGTAGAAGAGAAAGAGGGGGTATTAAGAAAGATGATTATGGTATTTTAGGAAAAACATGTTACATTTCTTATAATTAACTAATTTACCTAACTTCCTTAATTTAATCAAACTAGTTAAATGGGTCTTATATTAAAGAGCGGAGGAGTAGAATATAACCGCTGAACTGGTTTTTAGGCCAACAGATCAGATGCAGCCGGGGGCTTTAACTTTATCATAGGTCGAGAAAATTAAATATTTCATAATTTTAACTTTCTTGAATTAAAATGTTATCTATAATTGTGTATCACATTCAAAATAGTAATGCTCCCTCCAATCGTAAACATAATATCCTTTTAACATAATTTTGTATCACCCGCAATTCTAATAGTTAATAAAGTTGTATGGTTCAAAATACAGGAAAATTGTATATAATCTAGGTTAAATTTAATAGGAAGAGGAGAAAAAAGAAAAAGGGTATAGCTGGCCTCAATAAAAGTCAACTTCATGGACCGGATTTAATTTTTCTATGATCTGTGACCACTGGTCTTGCGTTGCAAATGCCAATTGGCCTCATCGAGCCATTTGTGTGGGCGGTTTTAATTTGGATTGTTCCATATAGAATTAAAATTAAAGAATTTTTGTATTAAAAAAAGAAAAAAGAATTGTCCAGTTGGCAAAAAGATGAATTTTCCAAATTGAAAGGCGAAAAAAGAAAGGAACAGAATCAAATAAACACGGAGAACTTTACCTGGGTGAGAAGCGAGGTCATTGTGAAAATCTTGTGTGTATTATTTATTCGAGCGTGAAGCCACACTTATCAGATTAAAATAAAAGATTCACAGCTTATGATACCTTAAGAGCACTTAAGAGCATATTAAAGGCCCGCAAATTTACCAACGACGTTGGTTTTAACGGAAAGGATTAATAACTAAGGTTTGAATTCTTATTAAAACAAATATTCATATTTAATACTTGATAATATCTTGAATATAACAGTTTCTAATAAAAGAAATTTAAAAAAAAAGTCTGCAAAATTTTTTATATTTGCGTTTACTTATATTTTTATAACCGCCTAATTATTCCCCGTATATAGTACAAATAAGTAATTTTAACGTACATGTAAAAATCTTTATAACAATAAAATAGCCAATGTTTTTATAAAAATAGTGAACACTATCTATTTATCATTTTAAACTTCAATAAATATTTTTTTTGTTATTTTCCTTATTTTTATCATGAATAGATAGTATCACGGAGTCAGTAAACCAAAATCTTACAACAAATTAATTAAAGTGTTCTAATATCATAAACCAATTTTAAGTAAAATATTGGGTTTGACCGAAACTTGACCCGCACAATGTACGGATGGATTAATGTAGAAGCTACTACATCTGATCTTAATTATAAGAGCCAGTTGACTAATTTGAAGAGATTAAAAAAAGTAAGTTGAGTTAGTTATTTGTCTAAATAAGTATTGTCTTTTCTAAAATATTCTTATTAGTCAAGTGTATTGACTAAAACTATCATTATTAGAAGGGTTACTTTGAAAAAAAAATATAAATATGAAAGATAAAGTAGATTGGGATCTTATATTTAAAATTAAAATAAAAATTAAATAGGATCTTATATTAATGATACGACGTAGAAATAAAAGCCATTGGTCAACAACTCCAACAGTGCCTGACATTGGCATTTATTGGAATGTGCGACGATCGTAGGCCCTCCCTCGCCGCTTTAACTCCCGCGAGATAAACCACATCCGTTTCTTTTTTCTTTTTTTCCATCTAACCATAATCTATTTACTCCTTTTTATTATATCCTCCATTCTTTTTAATGAAACCCGTGCTAATTTTTTATATCTTATTAGGTAACTCAACAGTTTTTTTTTTTAAGTGATAAAGAGTTTAACGTTTGTTCTGGACAGAACAATAGCTTGTATTTTTTTGCATGGCTGTGTTCAATGAACCAGACAATTGATGAAGGGAGTGAAGAAAATGGTAATTAACCAATTTAATTACTCTTGATAGTTTTTCTAACAGTGGGCCAATTATACGTTAAAAACAAAAGATACATGGGGTCAGAAATAAGCGTGCACGACATTATGAACAAAACCGCTTGAAGGTCCAATATTTTAGGACCTCCGATTCTTAATATAAAAATTAGATAACTAATTTTAAAAAATTAATAAAATCAGTTAAATTGATTATTTGTCACAAATATATGTTGGTTCCTCCAAAATATTTCCTTGAATCACATGCATTATATGATTGGCTAGTAATTATCTCTCAGTGAAAACTCTTGCAAGTAATAAAGGTACAAAATGGATTAATATATTATATGTATGAGAAAATCCATTTTTCAATCGGCTTTTATATTAAGAATAGGATATAATACTGCGCTGTAAGCATATGTTTGTAATTAATACTGAAGTGTCAATTTCTTCGATTGACATCTTATAAGGAGGGTAAAGTGTTTCGTGGAAGAAAACAGCAAGGTGGCTGATTATAGCTTAATTATAACAGCTGGCACGTTTGTCCGCGTAACAGAAGCAATGCCATTGGAATGTGCCTCACGTTTGATTTTAAAGAACTTGGACGATGTGTGCCATTTATTTCCTACCCCATTTAGTTTTACTCATAGAACACTTTCTTTTAATCGTCGGCCTAACATCTTTGTTTTTTTGTTTTTTTTTAAATTCCATTCAAATAAATATAACTCCAACTATACTTCTCGGGTGGGAAAAGAAACTTCATTTGTTTACCTTGAAAGAAAATAAAATTGCTTGCAATTTAATTAATTCTAATGAAATCTCTTAATTTATATCAGGTAATTAATAAATCATCGTGACAAATATAATAGGTGGGCATAGAAGACATATAATTTACTATAACACCATAAGTCCCAAAAAACGTTGAAGTGAAGGGATCAATGACCGGAATGTCAAGCAGGTTGCCCAACTGAAAACTGTGAGCTTAATTATAAGTTTTGAAAATAAAACGCTGCGCATGCGTGTGAGTTAGTTTCTGACTCCAACATCAACCCATTTTGTTTCAATATTAAGACTGATGCAACTGATGAAGTTGAGTCTACCAGAAAGAATTAATTTTTCGTTAATTAAAATTTAAATCTCCACTAAAAAAAATATCACATTTAGTGTCGGATAGTATACCTAGCAAAAGAAAGACACACCAATGCTGGACGGGCTGCGGGGAAGCCCATATCGATTTTTTTGTTTTTAAATGGGATAGGCCCAACATTTTAAAAAAATTGTAGGGAGATAGCTGGGGGGTGGGGGCGAGAGTCATTGGTCAAGAGATCCAATTAGCCGAATTAAATGACTTACGATTCTCAATTATGAGCTGTGTCTGACCTGGCCCTCTGCTTCATTGACCGCGCTCGTTAGTGTTAAGAGAAATAAATATAAATCACACTGTTTCTATTTTAGTATATTATGAGTTGTATTTTATTTTGACTCTCATGATTAGCTGTCTATATATACATGACCAACGTTTGAACCCTAAACCTTCGCTCATGCCCCACCTGACCTTTCCATTCTGTTTTATGTTTACATTGATGATTAGCCAAGTTTCTTTTTTCCTGTTTAGAAGTCACAACCCATCATCTATTATTGTGTAAATTGTTCTTTTTTCAAAAACATATATGTGTGTGTGTGCATTAAATGATGATAAATTTAAAAATTACTAAATTTTAAAATAGAATTAATCAAATTTTAAATTTTTTTCCATTTCAATACAATATGTCAAAAAATAAAATTGGAGGAATACATTAACTAGATTTCATTACCAGTAGATTGTTTTTCCCACAAAGTAACTGATACCGGAGTCGTAGCTAGACTCGTGATCTTTATGTTTTTACCCCCAAAAAAAAAAAAACTAGATTCGTAATCTCAATGTACCTCTCTGCCAGCGTGCGCAAGTTCTTTTGAACGTAGACATTAAATATTGCAACAAAATTTTACAAATCCGAAAACCCCGCTGGCCAAAACTAATGGAAAACCCCTTGTGAAAAAGATAAGTATATATAGTGATGCAGAGATATATGGAATTTACATCATGCCCGCCCATTCCCTCCTGAAAAACTGTACATAAGTGGGGATAATGCAGGGCTATGAGGTACATTTACTCCAATTCTAATCACGTCTCACTTATGCTGGTTAGAAATCATCACTGATTTCCTAGTAACCAAGCTGGTTCGCCGTGTGTTGGGATCTGCATTGAAGCACAACTAGCCGGCCAAACCTGGAAAATGCTGGCGGCCAACTCACCTCTTAATATGTCCCCATCTTGGTTTCTTTGCTCAGTTCAACTCAGAAAATGGCTGGGTGTCATGAGTCTGAGATAGGCTTGGATTTGAAGAACTTTGCAACTGCTTGATAGAGATTCTCTTCCTCAAAGGGCTTGGACACGTATCCATCCATACCACATTTCAGGCACTCATCGTAGGTAGCATGAATTACATCAGCTGTCATGGCTAATATTGGCAAATGCCACCCGCTTTCAGAGGCATTTTCTTCATTACCTCCACCATTTGCCTGCTCATTTGCCTTGCTTTCCATCAGCCGGATTCGTCGTGTTGCTTCAAATCTGCAAACCTCAAAATATTTAGATAATGTAACAAAGCCCATGCATATCTAAGGATAAGTTTTCTTGAAAGAAGCGGCAGCAAGTTACAAAAGCACCGTACTAGAACTGATTAGGATTTGATAAGAGGAAATATCATCTTCTTACCATTAATGCATGCAACCACCGAGAAAGAAGCTGGACAGCTTGACTTCATAGTTTATGAAATGGCTTAATTTTCTCTCCGTTGTCACTTTTTTCGGTCTTATTTTATCCTGTGATTGTGTGGATCTGCTATGGTGAAAACTCTAGTATACAATTTTTCCTTTCTAAGCTAGGGTTGATTGTATTTTGCAGTATGAGATGTTCAGGTCAGATTTGAAAAAAGTACTGATGTGTGTATAGCCTAATCCTACTCAAGACATCTTGTCAAACGCTCAATTAAATCTAAGAGTAAATATCGAACTACATATTCTCACTTGCCACAGAAGGACAGATTCTCTAATGATAAAAGCTTCGACATAAAGGTTAAAAATAATCTAGCTTACTTATTTAATATAACTGAGGTTTTTTTTTTAAAAAAAAAAAATACATCTTACTTATTTAATATTATTTACAGATATAATCGATGATTTAAATATAGTTATGAAAGAGCAAACAGTTAAATGCAAGCATAAAAAATTCCATACCCGTCCATTTCCGGCATTTGGATGTCCATGAAGCAGGCATCAAAATTATGAGGCAGTTGAAGCAACTCAAGCGCCGCTTTGCCACTTTCAACACACTTCACATCAGCTCCAAACTTTTTCAATGCACCTGCAGCAACCCTCCGGTTCACCATATTGTCATCAACCACCAAAATTTTCTTTCCACACAGAAGGCCCCGAAGAAAAGCGGAACCATTAGGCATGTCTTTTCCTTGTTGTCTCTTCTTACCCACACCAAGAACCTGCTGAAGACAAGCAGCTACCATACTAGCTCTCAGAGGCTTCATGATCACAGTATCAGCAAAACCAGCAGCCTTAGCTTTATCAAACTCGGCATTACTAATATTGGTTGCAAGAAGGATCAATTTGGGCAACTTAATTGTATGTCCGTTCTGCTTCCAGTCTAGTTGCCTAAGATTGAAGCTTCCATCTTCTCCAGATATCCACGAGTCCTTCTCAACCAAAATTATATCCGGCAGGAACACTCTGCCATACTCAATTAGATTAACTCAGTGAATGAACAAAATAGAAGAGACTCAAACGAGAAGTAATCTGATTGCATGGCACACCTAGTATTTTAGGAACACATGACTAAGCTATCTAAGCGGTGTTTACATAAGTAATGAAATCTGGTGGGACAACAGTGCAATATACAACCAGGTTTTTTTTTTTTTTTTAAAAAGGTTCTCAGTTTCATGCGGGTTGAAAACCCAACCTAAAAGAATAGCAAAGGATGATGTGAGCTTACCCAGATGTCAATGAACCGTTCTTCCCGCATAAAGCAACAGCCTTGTTAATGTTATTAGCAACTTTAGCTATTATCCCAAGTCTCTTCAGATGGTATCGAGTCACAGCAGCTCTAACAGGTTTTCCATCAACCACTGTGGCTTTCAGTCCTCTAAAACTAGAAGGTAGATCTTCCACATTATGTTTCTTCGCATCACCGATTGAACTTTTCTTATATGTACCAAAATTTGCAGCGAAGGAAAATGTGCTCCCAACCTGGGGTCGGCTTACGAAGCTTATTTGGCCACCCATTAATTCAACCAAACACTTACTGATGCTCAATCCAATACCAGTCCCACCATAGTTTCGAGAGGTTGAGCTGTCTGCCTGCACAAAAGGCATGAAAATCCTATCCTGGGCAGAAAAGGGAATCCCAATACCAGTATCCTCTACGCAGACCATCAGAGTGACTTGCTCAGAAACTTGAATAGTGGTCATCTTTTCACTTGATGCATCAAAGCAAAATTCTTCATCATCAATCAGATGCTTAAAATTATCCCAACAGTTCCTTTCATCAGCTGCTTCACATCCACTGAGAGTTTTGGACTGATAACCACCAGCCATATGCACAATGTCATCTGATCCTCCATTTAGATATGTCTCAGATTTTCCATTCATTGTGGCACTTATATTTTCAGCTAGATGAACCTTAACAAATATGTGCCCTCGTTCAGTGAACTGCAAAATTCTTAGGTTAGATTTCTCATCAAGAAGTGCATTGAAATTTGTAAACAAAGTAATTGCCGCAAAAAGAAAAGAGAATTTAAACATTTCCCTCTTTGTCATGGGACAGTTGAAAGATGGTGGAGGAATGCTTTATTAATAGTTTGAGCTGAAGTTATCAACAGTTTCAGAGATATTTCCTCCACACAGCTTCAAATAAGTAAATGAAAATGTAAATGCAAATAGTGTCAGACAAATGAACTTTGAAAACATTGCTTACTTTGACAGAGTTGCCAACTAGATTGGTTATAATTTGTCTGAACCTCCCAGGATCTCCCATAACAATGTCTGGAACTTTATCAGAGACAAAGACCGCCAACTTTATTTCCACGATAAAATATATCCGTTAAGGTTGGAGAATTGGAGGTTGGGCAAGCATTAGGAACAACAGCATCCAGTGACGAGACCCGGAAAGATGAAACAATAAGAAAGAACTATGTAAGTTGACTGAAGAAAAAGGAAATATAATAAAAAAATTACGTGACTTGGACAATGAAATGTGATCTTCAAGCCACCATACTAAGTCAACAACATGATATACCTCTAAACCTTTGTGTCTAGACTTCTCAGAGAATAAAGAAAGGACATCATCAAGTATGGAACGCAGGTCAAATGGAACTGCTTCTAGCTCTAACTTGCCAGCTTCAATTTTAGCTCGGTCAAGCACCTCATTTATCAATGCTATCAGTGCTTTTCCACACGCTTGAGCAGTCTGAGCATAATCTCGTTGAGTTGAACTCAATTCCGTATCTAGAAGCAGAGCAAGCATTCCTATACAACATTATGAAGTTAATACACACAACTAATGAGAAAGTACAACAGAAGTGCAAGCTACTTCATAATATGAAGAGATAAGAGAACTCTTGGAATCACCTAGGATGCCATTCATTGGTGTTCTAATTTCATGAGAAACAGTCGCTAAAAACTGAAATCAGAAGGCAAAAGGAAAAAAAAACAGTTAGAGAGTGAGACCACAAAATAACCCTGGAAATCATTACGAACCATGCTAATGAAATACCAAGAACTCTACCTGGGATTTGGCAACATCAGCAGCTTCAGCTCGAACTTTTAGTTCCTGCATCTCATGGAAATCATCCTCAACTTTGACAATATGAATTGCAGCACCATACAAAATATATCCCACTAACAAACCAATCACAAAGAATAAAAATGCCGTGGTAAGCGCTGTCCAAGATGTTGGTGCCTTCTGATGATACCTGTTCAATAATACAATGATAAGCATCTGCTGATTAAAAACAAAAAAAATTAAAGACCCTCTGCGCATTGCATAAAATTACAAAAGATTATCTAAGGACAGATACACCTACCTACATATCATCTGATGTTTCCTGTAAGGATCTCCAAAATCAAGTTTGCTTTTATGTACAAGAGACTTATCACCTTCTTCATATTGGTTGCCATACATGATTAGCGGGTTAGTAGAGTTTGTGATATCATACACATGAACCAAAATTGCTTGGTTACCAGCAAGCTGCCAAGTAAATTCTCCACTAGGGATTCAACATCAAAGGACCCTCCAACATATCTGCTTGCAAATAAGCTTACAGTAAACACAAAGCTAACTCATAAACCAAGGCTAATACACTGCGTTAAACAATTTAGCCAAAAAAGTACACCACCAGGATATGTGACCCCAAAGATCCCCCCCGTAAACAACTGCAACAGACAATTCAAACCCCTGAGAACACAGAAATGAATTCAACCGTACAGTCTGCATCAAACTCACTGATAATTATTCTGCCAAAGGTGGCATAGGTGGAAGCAAGACTGGTTGTACTAAGGAAATTATAAAGTGGCAGGGATTGCTATAGACATTGATACAGACAATTGCAATCAAAGTGGCAACATGATCTGGCGGATTATAGAGGCTACAGTACTTCTCACAGTTATTGTTCATGTTCATTAGTAGAATTCCGAGAAATACAATGGCTATAGTTGTTATGGTGTGTTTTGGCAGCTACTGAAACTTGACATCATATAATTATCAGACATACCATATGAGAACAATACCGATTCTCATCCCTACGTCGACCCTTGCATCTAGACAAGGTGACAGAGGAACTATCCAATGTCAATGGTAAAATACATTCTTGATGCAACAACATATGGTTTTAACCAGCGCAGCCATATAATAATAGCCTGCTTGCATACACATCAATGGAGTCATAGTAGTCTATAGAGAAACAAGTATTAGGAGGCAGAAAATAATCCCTGCCGTTGATTCATAATAGCATCATTAATGTAGGATAATTCTCTTCTTACAAATTGATGCCCAAAAAGCCTATGAATGTAGGAGACGTAGATAGCCTGTAAAACTAAAGATTACGATGCTATATAGCCGGTGAAGCCATCCACCAAAAGAACAAGAGAGAGAAAGAGAGTTTCTCCGAACAAACCCAACAACATGCGTATAAAGTTAAATATGGACTTACCCCGCAGTTGCCTCTACACGCTCTTTCATAGTTGGCTCTCTGGAGAGCTTGGCTTTGTACACAGGGAATGTCAACACCACACCAAGATGATGAGAATCCAACAGCCTGAATGGGCTAGTCAGTACAGCTTTCCCAGTGGCCCTAGCCCTCAGAATGTTTTCTCGGTCCTCCTGCACCATGCCAAATACAATTTTCAGAGGCTGTTGCACACAAAATCAGGAGATATATCCTCACTTTCCAGATGTTGTAGTTTACCTCTCCTGACATCATATCAAGAGACTTAAGATAAGAGAGAGTTTCCTGGGCAAATATCACCGGTGCATACTCATCTCGAACTGGGGAAGCCTCTCTTTCCATCGTCTTTATCACCCATCCGTGTTGCCTCTCAAAGTTTTCTCTTTCAGTGTCAACTACCCTTTGTGCATAGGCCACCCCATTGAGTAATGGCCGCTCAAATGCTGTTCTGGCAGTATACTCCGCAAAAGTTTCCTGGTATTTTTTGGGCAATGAGAAGTAATCAACAATAAGAAACATAAAATAATCACGTACCATCAACCATGAACAGATTTGTGACTTAAATAGATACTTCTCCAG
This sequence comes from Neltuma alba, assembly GCF_004799145.2. Taxonomy (NCBI): domain Eukaryota; kingdom Viridiplantae; phylum Streptophyta; class Magnoliopsida; order Fabales; family Fabaceae; genus Neltuma; species Neltuma alba. The sequence goes on along the minus strand of NW_021637960.1, from coordinate 68,844 downwards.
TCCCAAATCAAAATAGAAGTTCTTGTCTTAATCAAGCACAGACCTGATCAATTGCGGATGGGTTTCTGTAGTAGTGGAAGGTTGAAACCAGAATGGCTAGGGCATGGACATGGTTAACACTAACACTAAATTGATCTTGCAGCATCCTAGCCCTTTGCTCACAGAGGCTACCCAGAACCTCTCTCCTCCTAACTTTATTATCAGCATCCATACCATTGTAGATGGACCAACTGAATAGCATCATCAGCATGATCCACAGCAGCAGAAACTTTGGGAGCCAAGCTCTTTTAGCCTGAATGAAAGTGTATTTTCTTTTACTCCCCGTTTGCTCATGGAACCTCAAAGCCACAGGATGGTGCTGGCTCTGCATCTTGATACCCATCAGCCACAAACCTTCGATGTTTAGTTTACTTCTTCCCCTCTCGTCCTCTTCATCTCTACGTTTAAAGAACGACCAATAAAACCAGTGAGTGCTTTTATAGGAACAAGGTTTTCATACTACTGGCAAAATCTTAGGCACTTTTCTCTGGTGGTAGAGGAGAAAAAGTTACGGACCACACCTCACAGTAAAGCATCATTAAAGCATTGATTTGCGTGATTCAAACCTAAGAAAGGAGAAGCACAGGCACACCAAACATGATGAAGGATTTGCTCAAATTATTCTGACTCTGTTTCTCACCCTTTCCTAAGAAGCTAAGCGCATTTCAATACTGGCAAAGAAAAGAAAGACATCTCAGACGAGAGACCACAATTAAAAAGAAAGAAATTCTCAAAGCTCAGAGAGACAAGCATGGGTCTCAAAAGATGGAAAACAGCTCAATTTTCAAAGAGCCACCTATACCCAGATATTGGCTTGTTGTTAGACTTTATGAGTGTAAAGGGTCAGATTAAAAAACTCGGGCGAACACTAATCATGCTGTGCAAGCGTGAAATTGGTCTTGGTAGGCTCAAATACAAAGAACAGCCACGTTCACCCTCTTTCTTCCATATAATAATCAAAACCAAAGATTGGCCTTAAAAAAAACACACATACACACACCCCCACCAGCGAAGCACTCACTCAAACCCCAAAAGAGAGAGAAAGAGAGCGACAGAGCCGTCGAGAGAAACAATGTTTTTACCTGTACAGAAAAGAGAAGGTGAGGATACAATGAACAATATGAACCAGTTTGGTTCGTCCTTGATCTGAGGCTCTCTAGTTGTACAACCCGAATTTTTTTATGCGCTTTTATGCTATGCTTTCTTGTTTCTTCCTTTATTTTAAGCAGATAAGGAAACTAAATCGAATTTTTAGGATTTTCTGTGATACGCTCTTGTCTCCCTCCTACATCACAAAACCAGTATAGCAGCCTACTCTTCCTCTCTCTCTCTCTCACGCGCGCTTGTCAAACTCTCTCTCCTTTGAAGTCTCGCCCTCTTTCTTTTCTCTCCCTCTCTGCGGCGCCTTGTTTGCACTATACTAATGCATTCACACCAACACTATCTCCTCTTAGAAATCAGTCATTTTCAGAGCTCAAGTTCAACTTGGAAACTCCCACGCATTCAAAGAAATAGGTTCAGAAGAAAAAAGAAAAACATACTGGGTCTCTCTCTTCACTGCTCAAGACTGAAAAGATCCTTCTTTTTTTCGTTTCTCACTTCTATTGTGAATCTGCCCAATTTCCCACTAGTGTGCAACCTGAATCATTTTTCTCACCGGTGTCTTCCTCACACTATCTGAACTCCCTCTCACTCTCTCTCTAAATTCAGGAACCAGAAGTTTGGAGCAGAGTAGAGGGGGAGGAGAGAGAGGAAATTGAAAAACTGAAAATCGCCATCACAAATCTCTCCGATAGTGACATGGCGACAAGGCGCGGATCTTATTCCCGCGTGAATTACCAAAAGAGCCATTTTTGTTGCTGGAATTCCATTAATATCCTGCTCGAGCGATAGTAATTAATTTATCGCCAGTTTTAATTAATAATCGATAGTAGATTAGTTGGCATGTCAATGGTTTTGCTGCGCCTCTTAATTCAAATAAATTTTAATCAATGCCATGTGAAGGCCTTCTAGCTTCTAAATGCCCCACAAGACTACTGTTCAAACAGTTAATTTAGTTTTTCTTTTGTTTTCTTGCCAGTTAGTTAGTTATATTAGTTAACTACTCTTATCAGACCAAATTAACTTACGACTTGGAACAGGGTTTTGGATTGGTTCCTGGAAAGTTTTTAAAAATAAAATGAAATCGATTTTAGATTGAAAGGAAAAATAAAAAATATATAAATAAAAAAAAGAACATTAATTACTTACTTCAAAAATCCAAGTTCCGTGTCAACTCTAACGTTTACTACTTATTATCCGTTATTTTGAGATCTATTTTCAACTTTTTCCAAAAATAAAAGATAGATATATTAACTCTGAAAGGTGATGACGTTGATTAAACTCACTTTAATATTTATTGATTGAGATTAACGTTGAGGGGATTATTAAATATTAACTGTCTCAGTCAAGAAGGAAACTAGTATAAATGCGCCCCATGTGCAACCAAATGTTCAGTGTTTAAGATAATACCCGCAAATTTTAAGCTGTTTTCTTCTGTCCTAAATATAAAAGCTACTCCTTTGATTCTATTTACAGGATAAAGAGAAAAAAATATTTTTTATCTATTTATAGGATATTAAGAGAAATTTTTTATATATATATACTCCTCCGGTCCTTAATATAAGACCCATTTAACTAATTTGATTAGATTAAGGAAGTTAGGTAAGTTAGTTAATTATAAGAAAAGTGACATTTTTCCTAAAACACCATAATCATCTTTCTTAACACCTCCTTTTCCCTCTTCTACTTGATTGTGGTTGAGGGAGTATCCATAAAGGTAATTTAAAGAAAATTGATAAATATAAGAAATGGGTCTTATATTTAGGACCAGAACTAACTCAAGAATTGAGTCTTATATTAAGGACCGGAGGAGTACAATTTTATCTTTTATTTATTATTATGTTGATATTGTTCACATATGGTATAATGTATATTGAATAAAGATAAAATTAGAAACTTTTTTAATTTTAAATGAGAATTAATAAAGTTTAAAGTTTTTCTTGGCATGTGTAAAGCATGTTGAAAGTGACTTATAAATAGGATCAAAAGAGTAGGTGACTAATTTGAAGATATTAAGAAAATAAGTTAAGGTAGTTATTTGTAATAAATAGATATTTTTCCTAAAATATTCTTACTAATCAAATATATTGACTAGAACTACTATTATTAAAATGACTACCTTGGAAAAAAAATACATAAATATAAGAGACAAAATAAATTGAAGTCTTATATTTAGAACCAAAATAAAAATCAAACAAAATCTTATATTAAGGATAGAAGTAGTATTAAATAGCTTATATTGCATCAAAAATTATTTCACTACAATAACTTTATTCGATAATTGTATAATTATTTCTCATATTCTCTCCCATCATGAGATTAAAAAAAATAATGAAAATAAAACTACAAAATAGTAAAAAAATATCTTTTTAAAAAGTCTACAGAAAGCATCATTTTGAAGCTTTATAAGTTATCTTTGAAAATAATACACCATTCTCATATCATTGGTCGAAACAATGTTAGAAAAAACGTCATGGAAAAATTACCTTTCTTGTGATTCGGTTTATTAATATTTAAAAAGAGAAAATTTGAGAAAAATTATCATTAGAAAATCTCAAATAAAGTATTCTTATAAAAATGTGTTGTTATTTACAAATTAAGTAGGATAAAAACCTGTTATAGTATTGTAACAAATCTTGATTTAGGATTTAGTAATTTTCAAGATTTTTATTTGTTATTCTCCCTTAAAAGTTTTACTATTAAAAATCACTTAAATCAAAATATCAGCATTATGTGAATAAAAAGCCTGCAGGGTATTATATTTAATGTTAATATTTTCCTAGTCAGACATCAATTTTTTAAATAATAAGAACAAAATTACTACGATTTTATGTTTTGGTGATAAATTTATTCAAAAAAAAATTTTGAGTACCCAGCACTTTAAAAAAAAATTAATAAAAATGGAAACAGTAGTGGCCCGTGAACATGCTGGGGTGGGGTACGATGGTACCCGCGCTCATCAAATTCCAGGTCAACTTTCTGCAGTGAACAAGTGCTTCACGTTAACGGTTAAATGCAAGAACAAATTCCATGCATTGTATTTGTCATTTTTTTGTTTCCGCAATTTGTATTTTATCTGTTTAAACCAATGTTTTGCAAATTATAAATTTGTAAATAAAGGGTTTTCCCACCTCAATGTAGCAAGTCAGCCACGTATAATCATGTGAATATCAATACGGACGGACCAAATAAAGCAATACTTTTCTTTCAAATTTTGTTCATTTTTGCCAAATTATACTTATTTTTCAAATTTCAATTATACTTAAAAAGTAATTATGTGTGCCCCAACAATGTGTGCTGCCATGTGGGCGTAATTCATATATATATTTATATATATTTTTTCATTTTGACATATGCATTGATTCAACTCCCATGTGGCTCCTTTACTAATTAATCCCATTCACACACACATATGTATTAACAGATTCCATGGCACTAATTGAAGAAGCCGTGATTAAAATAAAAGAGACACTACCTGCGGTTCTAATTATAAGAACCAATTAGCTGATTTGAAGAGATTAAGGAAGTAAATTATGTTAGTTATTTGTCATTAATAGGTGTTGTCTTTCCTAAAATATCCTTACTAATCAATTATATTGACTATAATTATCATTGTTAGAAGAACTACTTCAAAAAAATGTATAAATATGAGAGACAAAGTGAATTGGGGTTTTATATTTATGGCTAAAATAAAAGTCAAACAGAATTTTATATTAAGGACCGGAGATAGTATTAATTAATATTGTCCAAACTCATCCTCAAATCCATGCTTCCTTCCGGCTGGTGTGCGTGTGATTAAGAAGATTATATATTATTATGAACACAAACAAATATAATTAATGAAAGTGATTAAATTAAAATGCAGAGTTTATTAGGCGGTGGAAACAGAGGAGGGAAGGCATGAAGGGAGAGAAAATTGTGGGAACTGGATGAATGGAATCTGAGGGGAAATAATGTTTGCTTAAAAAAGTTGCGACTTTGTAAAAACACTGAAAATGGGTGGCTATATAGCCTTTTGGTGAGGCGAGGGGGTCTGTGCAGTTTCTATGTGGAGCATGTCGGCCATGTGTCGCCCCATCACAACAACACAATCATCCATGTCCCTCCTTTCTTTCATCTAATTTACTAATACTAATAAAATTACCTGAATTAATTATTTGCAAAACAAAAATAACCCGGCAAAATTTTTTTTATAAAAATATATATTGATTTTTAAAAAAATACTTCGTTAATTATCTGTATTGGAAGTGGAAGATATGTCCTTCTTCATAGAAAACCCCACTTCAATCCTTCAATTTAGTGTGTACGAGGGAGTTGCTATATCCCTCCTCCCGACCAAAAGGATTAATATGTAAATTTATTTTGAATATTTAAAATTATAGTAATATTGTCTTAAAAATATCAATGATGCTTCACCAGAAAGAAAAATTTATATTTCTTGATCAAATCTGCATCTTAATGTAAAAAAATTGTATGGCTTAAGACATTTCCTACTTACTCCTCAGTTAACAATCTCATAATAAAAAAGATACAAAGTAATAATTAAATTCTGATTTAATCTATATTATAATTACATGAAAGGAATCCCGATTAAAATAAGTCGTGCCATCAAGAATGGACCTGAAATCCAACGCTTATATTGATAACCAAGCAAGCTTCCCCGCAATTTAGATGAGGAAGGAGAAGATGATGATGATGATTAGCGTATAAATATGTCCGTACAATAGGTTAATTAAATTACACATTAATTACGATTCACTCGTATCATCAGATGGATTAGACGAAGCACTGATCGGGTCGAAGATGGAATCGTCTTGCAGAACATCGTATGTTATTCTCTTCATTGATGTCAAAAAGGTTAATTGTCGTTGCATATCATATGTCCTCAGACCAGCTTTTTTAAAAAAAATTTTGTCATTATTGGAATATATATGTCCACTCAAATGATCCTCTAGAGATCTCACAGGTGAAAAAGTGAGAAATGAAATGCCATACGGTGCAACATATTCTCTGCGGTAATAATTACGGCGTAAATTTTATCCCATCAAAAGTGGGCATATGACTAAGCACACAACTTTTTTATTTATTTAATTTTTTCTATATATGAGTGGTTGATAAATCTAATAATTCAGGTCATCCGGGATTAATATTATTAGGTGCGTATTAATCCCCGATGTCAATGGAATAATAAATTTAAGGGCCTTCATGCGGAAGTTTCCATCACTTCGCGGGTCATAATCAGATCTTGAATGAGATCAGTCCGTCACAGACTTTAACATGTTTATTTAAAACAAAAAAAGGATCAGAAAGAATTTAATGTGTACGTAGTTATGGGCATTATTCGAGTTTTAATTTAATTTGTTTATCTGTATATAGAAAATACTTTATCATATGCAGAGGCATCTTTCGTCAAAATATGCTAATCATAATCAATTATTCCATGAATTTCTCCTGTGGATGTATCATCAACGTCTTATTTTTGGTATTCTGACCCCAAAAAAAAAAAAGTCTTATTTTCGGCATACACATGCAGCGTTTCCTCTACTCTCTCTCTCTCTCCTTCTTCTTTTTTCCCTCCTTTTATTTTTGAACAGCAGAGGAAGCAGGCAAAATCTTGAAAAACCATAGGACTACGACCGATAAAATATATACTCTTTTAATTCTAAATATAAAAGCTGACGTGATTAGATATTTATTTTGGCTGCAAACGTAATATTTCAATTCATTTTGTTTTTAAAATTTACAATTTTTTCCCATAAAATTATCCATGTGAATTGCAAGGTCCTTATACTGGGGTAGCTTCAATGCAGATAGATGAAAAAGCATTTTAATAAAACATGGCGTGTGTTTTTACAAACAGCTAATTCACTCTTGATCCATGCATGTAAATTAATTATCTAGTTGACATATTTAGAATTTGAGATGCGAGATTTGAGATTTAAAATTGATGAAGCTAATCAAATTACATATATGGGAAAAATGAGACGGGGAAACCAAAAATGAGAAGAACATGTGATGGTTGGTTCTTGGTTGGTTGGTTGGTTGGGAGAGCTGCGAAGGATTCCGAAGAAACCAACCACATCATCATCACATGCCGGGTCTGGCTTGCTGAGTTGATTATACATTTTTGATGAGTCAAAATAATAAGGCGCCATTATTCGTCAGCCAACCCCTTCTTTATATTAATCCTCCAAATTCCAAATCCCACGCTCACAAGCTGAGTCTTTTAAGATTCTGCTTTACTTCACACGCTACCAAACAGCGCGCGCGCACACACACACACATATATATTACTGTCTGAGAAGGAACTAATTAATCAACAAATCACACACACACATATAATTTATTAAAATTTGCATTATTGTCGACAATACAGCTCTTTTTTAAACTTCATATGATATATACATAGGCATGACATTATATTAAACCAGTTTAATTTTGCATTAATTGGCATTGGGTTGACCATTTCTGCAGCCAAACAAATTAATATATATACTCATAATTAATCAAGGAGAAGATCCATGCAAATATCCAGGCCATGTTTGGTAGGAGGGCATGGTCCCGACTTCGTCTTCTTTTTGAAAATGTTTTGTATATTTCTTAGTTTTTTTTTTTTTGCCTCGATCTAAGTATATTTTACCATGAATGAAGTTTATAAGGATGAAAAGTGTAATTTTTTTAAAATATGATTTGAAAGGGCAATTGTATTTTCGATCATTTTTAGTTCTCCCCGTCTCTCACACCAATTTGTTCACGCCAGGTAAGTTATCGTAAGCATCCTCCTTTTTTCCCTGCTCACCCGTACCTTACAAAATTAGGTTCCCTTTCCTTCCTTCCTTAAAAAGCCTTGCTTATGCCAAACAGTGTGCCATTGTAACAAAGAAATAAGTTATTTTTAATAATCATGAACACTTTAAACACAACAAACAACCATATCAATGTCGTTGCCAAAAAACAACCATATCAATGTAAGTCTGAACTCAAGATCTCAATGAAACCAGGTAGGAGACTGGAGCAGCTAATGATTGACGACAAAGTGATCACTCCATATTACTACTTTTGGTTCTTAATATAAGATTTGAGGACTAATTTGAAAATATTAATAAAGTTACTAAATTACTTAATTATAGCATATGTTATATGGTCTTTAAAATATTTCTGTATGTTATTAAATTAATATCAGTTTATAAGCGAGTCAAGTTAGTTGAAAGAAAAATAATAAATATAAACACTTTAAAGTAATACAGTAGTTTTCTTAATTTCTCTAGATTAGTCAACTAGGTTGTACTATTTTTGGTCTTAATTATAAGACTTTATTTGTAGATGATAAATGAGACTTTATAATTATGATGGAAGTAGTATGTTAAGAACCGGATGTAGTGTGAAAGATAGAAAACTTTTTCTTTTGCCCGAAACGAGGAAACTTATCTGGTTCTTAATAGAACAAGCAACATTAACTGAGGCAAGCGACAAACCGTGTTCTAATGAGTACGATAAGGACGGTTAGTCAAAAATAACAGCAACACATTACCCTAAACTCACATAAATATGTTTATTAGGGCATGAACATGGACACCGATTATCCAAATGCCGCATCAAAGCAGCATGCCCAGAAGAAGGGGAAAAAAAAAAAATCGAAGTACACCTAAACCCAGCTAATGTCCCCCTCCCAAAAGAAGAGAAAATTGAGGGTGGGGGGGGGGGGGGAAAGGAAGGAAGGTATTCCACTACACCTAATGATTGTCGAAACGAGGAAACTCATTACTTGACCTTCCAAGGTTCAATGGAGCCATATTCTCTTCATTAAAAAAAAAAAAAAGGCAATAAACAAATGAATAAATAAATTAAATAAAGATTCAAATAATTGAATCCCTCCAAAGCCAAGTCATGCTGCTTTTTGGGGAGTCAAACCCTCTGAGACATATCTTTAAAGACCCAACAAAAAGCAGAGATGACCCCCGCAATTCATCTCAAGATATTCTTTTTTATTTTCAATTAATTAATCATAGAGAGAGGGTACCCACACATAGGATTCTCCTTCTCCTTCACTTCTACTCATTATTTTAATCGTTTTATTTTCTCTGAGTTTTCTCTCTTGAAGGCCAGACCTTCAAAGTGCTGTAAAAGCAAAAGGAAAGAAATTTAAATTCAACGAAAGTTAATTGGAGCCCGACAGCATAAATAATTGAAATGGTTCCATCACAGAGAGCGATGAATTATGTTACCCTTGTAAATAATTTTTTTTAAAAGTCATTTTTTATTTCTGTATTTAATAACTTTCTAATTTCTTTTACGAAAATAATAATTTATATAATAATAAATAAAGGATAAATTTATATATTCATATAAAAAAATGAATGATGTGACTTATTAATAAAATAAAAAATTATTTTTCTGGTTTATAAACAGGGGGGAGATTAGTGAAAGCTGCAGTCGTAATTAATTGTAGATATAAAAAGAAAGGAGTCTTTGGGGTGATGTTACACATGAAGATTGTTTAGAATATTTTTAAAGATTATGTATCCACCAGCCAAAGATTTCATTGATTTGTAGAAAGAGATAGTACTTTCGAATCATACTTTTTTTTTTTTGGCAATTGAATTTGTTTGTCTACATTTGTCAATGGAAGAACAATTATCCTTTAAAACGTTGAAGTAGGAGTGGGAGAGGCATATTTACTTCAGTTCCAAGAGACAGGCCTAATGGTCCAAATATTATTATGAGAAAACCATATTGGAGGTACTTATATTTTTTTTTAATTTTCAATTTGATACCTATGTGTTTTTTGTTCTTAACTAAATCTTTAATTTTGCTCTATTAACATCATTAATCCTTATGTAGAGACTAAAAATATCAATAGAACAAAGTTATAAGAGCTAATGTTGCTAAAAAGATAAAATTAAATGTTTAATTAAAGGGAAAAAAACACATAGATACCAAATTAAAAATTGAGAGAAAGTATAGGTACCTTCAATATAGTTTTTCCTATTATTATTGCAGAAGTCCCGCCGGACGTAAAATTAAAAAAAAAATATTCTAAGAATAACTGTGAAAAAAAAGAGAAGAAGATAAAAATAGGTTTTTCATTTTTATACATGCATGTATATTTGCAATTTAATTTGACACTGCCTTTAAGCCTTTAAATAATTGTAAAAGTTATCATCATACCGATGCGGTCCCTTTTAAACGTACAAATTGTTTCCCACTACAAGTGCTTCAAACCTATATTTTGGGCAAATATCAAATAATAGTGTTTTTCCCCCTTTGTATGAGTATATCCTAATTTCCCAGAATCTCGTAAAATTATTTACAGAAGCGAAAAAAAATAAAAAATAACTTTTATCTCACTAAATAAACTTGAAATAATAAATATTAAATAAAACAAAATAAGGAGTCAAGATTTTTCCTATACACAAACATCAATTATTATTTTTTTTAAAAAAAAAGAAGAGAGGAAAGCTGAAAAGGAGGGGCCCTTTTCACCTTTTCGTCCACTTTGTAATTATTGTTGTTACTGCTGGTATACATGGACATGATTGTAGACAGCACTTGGAAATAATATATATTATAAACATATTTAATTTATGGGCAGATTATTTGTAATTTGGGACCCCATGCTCTACATATGAATCAATTTTTCGAGCCTTTCAAATTTTTTCACGTACATAAATGAGATTAGAGCATCAATAAATTTTTTTAAATAATTTGGAAAACGCAAAAATTAAGGTTGAATGTTGAATATGGGGGAGGTGAGGTAAACAAAAAATGGATGGGGCTGGAGACAAATGTGAGAAGCAGCTTTTAGTGGCCGTTTTGTGCTTTTGATGCCATCACTGACCCCCCACCCTCCCACTCATTATTATTATTATTCCTCCTACTTCTCCCTTTCTCTCTTCTTTTTCAAAATCTAAATACACACTCCTATTATTATTATTATTATTATTACTATTATTCGACAATTCTACTTACATCCAGTGAACCCAATAATACACAGTTTGTATGGTCTAAGTTGAAGTAATGAAAGCGGGCATTGAATTGATTGTCCCCACACCAAGTACAAGACAGACATAAATGTCATGAATTTGATAAATGTGTACGTAAAGCTACACCTTTTTTTTCTCTCTTGTCTGGCTCATTTTTGTTCTGATCAGATCACATTGAAATAATATGCTTTTGGTGAATGAAATAATATCTTTATTCATTGCCTTTTTTAAGAAAATTATAATGTGTGTGAAGGTGGGCAGGACTTGTGGGATAAAATTTAAAATTAAACGGTGGAAAAACTTAAAGTTCAATTTTTTTTTGGTTTAATATATATATGTTAAGATAATTACAGAAAATATGTCTTCATTACTTAGATCCGTTTGACCAAACAATAAAACTCCGGGACGGCTTTTTGAGGGAAAGGGAGAGAAAAATTTCGTGGCGGACGGTTTCCCAATAAAATATATGTAATTCAAATATGGGGATCATGTGCTCGCACATATTTTCACCTGTTTATTTAATTTTTTATTTTGCTCTGATCGAGAAGAAGTCGTTCCTGTTAAGCTTTCTGAGGACAAAAAGACGCATTTCATCTGAAAAAATATATTTCAAATTCATGGTGTATTCATCCTCAATTAATCCTGCTTCTGATCTTTAATATAAAAATTAATTAATTAATTTAAATAACTTATAAAAAATAGTTAAATTAGTTATTTGTAATAAATAAGTGTTATCTTTTTTAAAATATCATTGCTACTCAGATGTGTCGGTTAGAATTACTATTACTATAAGGATTATCTTGAAAAAATAAATATGAGAAATAAAGTAAACTGGGATTTTACATTTAGGATTAAAATAAAATCAAATAAACTCTTATATTAAGTATAAATTAAAGAAGCAATAACAATTACAATAGTAGCATAGAATCCTTAAAATATAAAAGAAATGGATTAAGAAAAATAGACTTAATTTTTAAAAAAATCACGATACCCTTTCTGGGGTCATGAACAAAAATGTAACAAGGCTCCCCAGTTTCCAGGATGTATAGTGCCTGTTTGACATCACTTATTTTGAGCTTATAAGTAGCTTATAAGCTCTATAAGCTCGATTGACACAATTGGGTTTGTTTGGATCAGCTTTTCTGCAATCGGGCTTTTGTCTGAAAAGCTACAATAAGCTTTAAGCTAAAATTAACAGCTTATAACTTATAGCTTATGGTTTATAGCTTTTGAAATATGGAGAGAGAAAAAGTTAAGAAATTTATTACCTCTTTTGGTTCTTATTATAAGCCTTAAATAACTAATTTGTAGATAATAAAAAATTAGTTAAAATTAGTTGAAAGTAATGAATAAGTTAGAAATATATTTTTATTTTTAAATATGCTCCTAAAAATATACTTTTATTTTTTCATGTTTCATTTTATATTTAAAATATTTTTTATGACTTCTTCATATTAAATTATTTTAATTTTATTGTATTATGTGAAATTATTTTTTTAATCATGTTTCAATATTTATTAAAACTCATATCTATTTTGGTCATTTTATAACCAAACTTACTTTTACTCAATCATAATCCAAACAACATTTTACCAATCTCACTTTTGCAATCTAACTTTTCTGAACTCTAATCCAAACATAATTCAACATATCCAATTTAACTTTTATCCAATTTCACTTCTCTATAAACTACCTTTTCAATAAGCTATTTTTTCAATCGTTGATCCAAACGGACCCATAGTCATTAAGTTGAAGAGATTTCACCCAACCAAAAAAAAAGAAGCAGAAGATTGGATTGGCCCAACTAAGCCCATAAAATTATAATCTAATGCGCATTTGTCGTTATCTTCCGGAAAAGTGCATTGAACTGTCAATGACTTAGTTTTTTGTTGGGCCAAAATAAGAATGAGGCTCATGAGTTTCAACCCTGCCGATTGAGTGAAGAGCTTGTTGTGGTTAATACGGACGGGAGGGAATATAGTTTTCAAATGGTGGGTGTCGCTGGAACGAGACGCTAAACCTTCGAGCCATGGAGCAGTGGGGTTCATTATTTAACACTCATGTGAAGCTCCTCGCCTTCGATCTTCATTCCCTCACCCAAACCCCTTCTTCCTCTTTCTCTCGCAGAGGCATTCCCCTCTCTCGCGCTGAAGCCGTCGGCACCGTCACCTCACGTGACCTCAAACCCGACAGATTCCTCAGGTTCACCCTCGACGACGGCACCGGCTGTGTCAGCTGCATCCTCTGGCTCAACCAGCTCTCCTTTCCTTGCTCCGCCCAGCTCCCTATCTCCCCAGATGTTGCCCTCATCGCCGCCTCCGCTGCCGGCTTCGCTGATCTTGTTCAGCTCGGTAAGGTGGCCAGAGTGCGGGGCCAGATCACCAGGTTCAGAGGGGCGGTGCAGATCACTGTGTCAGATGTTGTGATCGAGAGTGACCCCAATGCCGAGATCCTCCATTGGCTGGATTGCCTCAATTTGGCGCGCAAGTGTTACGACGCTTTGCCTTCACCGTTCTAGACGCAACTAAAAGCAGTCGTTTTTGCGGAACCGTACTTGTACGCTATGTTTGGCTCGACGGAAGGAAGGAGAGGGGAGGGATTTTAATCAAGGGAAGGGGAAGGAAGGAAAGGGGAGGGTAGCTACGTTGGATTGATTGGAGGGGAGGGAGCATTTTAATAATACCTTATTTTGTTCTAAAAAAAAATTGACTATTTTAGCCTCATAAAATTTAAATGAATTTCTCACTTTTTATTTGTTAAGATATAACTTATATATATAATACAATTCACTAATTGATTTACAAGATACAGTCACACACTTATAGAATATCAAGACAAAAAGTTATAGTGATAGATTTCAATCAGAGAAAAGACCTTGAAGGTGAAAGAAAATACCAACGGCCTCTTAGAATTAGAAGAAGAGAAAAAAGTTTACAAATGCTCACTAATTTTGGAGATAATTATCTTAATAACCTCTTATTAGATGCTCAAAGAACTCTATTATGTAGAAATGTTTATGATTGATTAGAGGTTCAAATCGAAAGGGCATATAAGGAATTAAAAGATCATCTCTCACCTCCCTCCAAAAAACCCCACTTTTGGAGGGAAGGCTAGAAGGGAAGGGGAGGGGAGAAGAACCTCTCCCCTCTTTAAAAAACATCTTAACCAAACGAGGGGAGGGGCTCCTAAAAAATTATACCAGCCAAACAAGGGGAGGGGAGCAACTTCCCTCCCCTCCCCTCCGAAAACCCCGTACCAAACATAGCGGTAGAGTTTCTCCCCCTCTTCCGCCGAAAAAAGAAATTTATCAAGGAGATGCTAACACAAGATGCGATGCTTTTCGTTTCCTGGTGGTGTGCCAATGGTAAAAGCAAAACCTGACGAAATTGATATTTTGCAACTGAGGTTTATGCTCATTCTAATGGCGTCTTTGCTTCTTCTGATGTTCCTACTTCGCCTTTTTATGTAACTCCTTTCATGCGCGCGACGAGAGTCGAATAAGGTATTAGCACGTGCGGAATAACTTAGAGAAGCTCTCGCACAACATTAGAAAAAGGAGAGATGGAATTCATCATCAAAATTGCTGTACACAAGATATGTGTGACGTTGACATTCGAAAATGATGAAACAAGATATGGTCGTCTATTTGTAAACATTCATTCACGCTTACAATTATAACCAAATGAATCTTGCTAAAAGCTGGAAGCTTTGGCTTCAAGATCACCATTTGCGGTGCCCATTTCTTACCCTGTTCTCCATAGCCATGATGATGTTCTCTATGATCACTGGTATCAAGAATGGCGTTAGGTCAGATTCAGACACGCGTTGGCAGTTTGTATACTCCATCATGGTGTGGCGGGGAAGCTGCACTCTGAAACATCAAATCGACTTTTTCTTTTGTCACTGTTTAAGCCTAACCTGCAGAATTAAATGCACTTGCTTCTTGAAAATGGACCTCAGCTCTTCATTAGCTTCAATCCCAATCCTCCTGCATCAAACAAGCCCCAAACAATGAAAAGTGCGCAATTTTAACCGCAAGGATTCAGAAATAACCGGTAGCATTGAGGAAGCTGCAAAGAGAAATTAATCCTAGAGAAATTCACTGGTAAATTCAATTTACAACGAGTTAGGGACCAAATTTACACGAAAGCATGTTGGAAGTAGATCCAACTTATCATAACTGACACTGATGGTTATGGTTCAATCTAGGCCTGTTATAGTTTTAGCTCAGTCTAGGTTCAAATGGCTCAATGGTAACTGAGAGTGGATGCAATGGCTGAGGGACTTGTAAACAAGAATTGACCGTGGAAAATCGTGATATTATTGGATGGTGTTATGCTCTGATGCCATAAAGGTTTAAATGAACACGAAAACTTGTTTAGTCAACCAAGGCTCCATATATTTATTCACAGTTACACACAAGCACATACACTTATTGAGATAGCAAGAAGAATTCAAATATCGCATGCTGCACTCGGTGTGCTGCCCTAATAGCAAAGTAGTCCCCTTTGGTTTAACTCCCTTTCAATTCAAGAAAGAATTCAAATATTTGAAAATTGAAACCAGGCTAACACTCCCAAATTGATACGACAGCAAATCTCATTTGGCTATAATAACGTGATACTTATTCTTTTAACA
Organism: Neltuma alba; assembly: GCF_004799145.2. NCBI lineage: Eukaryota > Viridiplantae > Streptophyta > Magnoliopsida > Fabales > Fabaceae > Neltuma > Neltuma alba. The sequence continues at coordinate 53,083 of NW_021637960.1, read as the reverse complement.
GCTAAAATATCGTATCTTTGAAGACAAAAAGAAAAACCAGCAGTCCGGATCCTCTGCTGTAAAATAATTTATTATGGGTTATCCTCTGAGTGAGTGAGTGAGGGTAGAATGTGTAATCAGATGAAATGGGCCCTACACACTCCCACTTGTTTGTGTCATTCTCTCTCTTAGCACTACAGCGGAGGACCTAATATAAATATCAACTAGTTACATAACTCTATAAAAATATAAAAATAAAGACTGAAACAGTAGTTACCCAATTTTGGAACCATTCTTTCCCACGAGAATCTTGCGTTGGCTTAGTTTGCTCGTGATGAAATGTTGCTCAACTCTAAGAGAACCATCTCGTAATTCCTTCCAATCTATCAAACGATGTTCGATTTCATATGGAATTTCCTGAATCGGGATAGTTGCAATCCATCATCAAAATCATAAATTAATCATCTGATCGTACAGCATACTTTTGTCAGATTCTATCCATAAATCAGAGATTGACTTGAACTACCACCTGATGTACATGGTCCAGCAATCTTTCACGCACAACCTCCATGGCTATCATCTTCATAACTTCTTCACTCATCACAAATGGATCTTCTTCCCATGGTCGTTGAACTGCCTAAGCATGAGAAGTAATTCAAAATCCAGATTTAGGTCTTGAAATGTCTAACATGAGAGTTTTGGAGAAATATAAAAAAGATACGCAGTTTACGAGTTTTTAGAAGGAAGTAGTTTCATCAGTAAAAAGCACATTGTTGTTTAGGACCAATGTTTTATGGAACCCGATAACACATTCCAGGTCAGAGGAAAAACAAAATCATTTGGATAGGGAGGATAAAGAGCACAACTAGAAAAGATACATGCCTGTTCCATCAAGTACTGTGACAGATCTTTTACCCCATACCCCTTCAGTCCTGATATCATGAAAAACCTACACAACAATAACGGGAGATCGTCAGGTCTAGGCCCTATAGTTGATCCACAGAAAGGTTAGAATTTATAATGCAAATTGGCACTTTATCCAGTCTCTTTAGAAGAACACCAGACCTTTCATATCCAGGAAGATGTTCGAATTCTTCTGAAACCTTCATCAAGTCTTTCTTTTTCTTCACTAAATCAATCTTGTTCATACATAAAACTCGTTTCTGATTGGGGTGGATTCGAGCTCCCATACGTTTAATCAATTGTATCACCCTTGCATCAGGTCTACATTGATTGAATGTAAAAAAGACATAAGCAACTTAGATGAAAATGGGTTAAAAAAAAAAAATCAAGTTAAAATGACTTGTCATGTGGTCACGATATGAGCAGTGCAACATGCATATAACGATATAGGATTCAATTTACATCATATTTAATTTACCAAAGTAACCATCTTCATAAGCTTTCCAGCGTCCAAATAATACATAAGCAATTATCCACATAACCAGTAAAATATGATCTCCTAGCATGCCAACATGTCACAGTACTGACTATATTTAGAAATTCAGACTGCACGAGTCTTTGTTGATGCACAAAGTCTTCAACATTAAACCTCCCATCTTAGTCTTCATCTCTAGCCAGACATATTTGATCAGATAAATAGAAGAATAATAGGTTTTCAAATTCTAACATAGAATAATGAATAAGTTATATCGAATGAAAGAGTAAGATTACTCCCACAGTACTCATACTAACCTAGTAAGATGCCTATGGACATCAAAAACAACCAGAAGCACATCATAGAGATTGATTGAGCTCCAAGCACTTTCAACACGACTCTTGACATCCCTATGAGGATATCCTTTACAAGTTAACGAGAGCCCTGGTGTATCAAAAAAACACTGCATAGAGATTTTTATACAGTTGTAAGCATGGGTGGTTCAATTTCAATTTAAAATATAAGAAAATGCAATATATCAAATAAAATTTACCACAACGCCGCAAAATAAAATAGCACGGTCATGGGTAAATACATCAAGCTCTTGCATGCTGGATGACATCAGAAAAAGTAAGAAAACAAAAAACGTACAAGCAGCATGTTTTACTTGAATATGGAAAAGTTGAGGTAGGAAAGCAATAATTGACTTCTGGCTAAAACCTGGCCTTCCAGTTTTACTAGTTTCTTTATTTGATGTGTGTGTGTGTGTGATTTGACAAACTTGCTGCAATGGGTTCATCTATAATACATAACCTCTAGACCAACTTTTCTTTTTATTGACTCATCACAAAACCCACCATTGAATTATAAGCTTAAGTACTGAGCTTGAATTTCAAAGGGCTTGCTCATTTAGGTCAAAAAGATGCCTCATCCATGCAAAGCATGTGTCAAGAGAAGAATATCCGAATTTTAAGAAGCATTTAGGTATTACTCATAATAAAAATTATAAAGTTAATTAATTATCTTCATGAAGCATTGGGTGCTTCCAACGCAATACAGCCTTAGTGAAACTTCAACAGATATTCTCTTGTTATTAGATAGAAATAAAGTAATGACAAAAGTTACTCACAATTTGGGTTTCTCCTTTCGTCATCGCTCCGACCACTTCATGAGTGGTGGTGTTTGTCTTCCGCGAAACAGCTGCTACCTTTGTACCAGCCTACGGTAAAAGAGTGAGGACATAAATATGAAAAAAAAAAAATCTTCCAAAAATGATGTTGATAACAAAAGAGGACGCTAGACGCTTTTCTGAATGCACCCTGACATATATCAATTACTTCAACGTAATATGACACTCCAAATAAACGAAAAACAGTAGCTTTTTAACAACAATATACCAGTTAAAATGAACTTTTAAGAGATGACATGCTACAACACTAATTGGATACAAAAACTCATCTCCCGTAAATGTTTCAAGACATCAAAAGCAGATTAAGATAGAAATAAGGAACATTATCATGGAAAAAAATGATACTTGTAACCATCAAGCAGCTCCTCCAGAGTCAGGATTTTTTTACCCCAAATTAACACAACATCAATCCTCAGCGGTGAAATTTTATAGAAGTATTGGAACTAAAATAGGAATGAAGATATAAAGGAAGAAAATGAAACCATTTTCTTGCACACTCAACCAAGTGAAAGTCAGACACCTCAAGAAAAGGATTTTGTCAGGTCGGGACCGAGTAACAAAGAGAACCAACCATATAATTAGTCAGTGCAGACTTCCCAGCATTGGGAGCACCGATTATTCCAACGGCCAAAGATTTCTGGTCCTCCTCCTTCACCACACTTTCATCCTCATCCTCGCTATCCCCTTTCTCCAGTGATGCCTCAAGTAAAGCTTTGGCCAACACTCTCCTCCTGTTCTCATCATCCTCCTCCTCCTCGAATCTCAAATTGCCCTGAGTGATTTCCTTTCCAAAGATCAATTCATCAGCTCTGGCCCTGTACTTTCGGTCCCAGATGGGTTGCTGCTGCTGCTGGGCGTGAGCATCGGTGTCTGAAATATTGGGAATTTCGTAATGGGAACTATCGAAAACTGAATCTGGATCATTTTCCGACTCCGGGTAGGTTGTCGGTTGCGTCACCTCCTCTTGCTCTGGTTCAGCAGAGTAAAACCTGCGCAGGAAGGAAGGCTTAAGGGCACAGAGATTGTTGTGTGGAGTGGAAGAGACAGTCCTGAGTATTCTCAGAGATCTTAGAGCTTTCATGGTGGCCCCTATAAAGGAAACATGGAGGCAGAAGCGTCCGTAGTCTATGCGTTGTTTTTGGGGTGTTTCGCTGCTGAACGAGGCTTTGGGTTTAGGGGTTAAGGGTTGCAGACAAGCTGCCTCTCGATTTTCTTTCATTATAACAGCGGCAGTCCCGGTCACTTCATAGTTAGTCTTGCCTCAACGTTACGGGCATGCAGTGAATAACGGAATTCCATGGACGGCTATAAATAAAAAAATATATATATAATCATCTAATGCTTCTATCAATTTTGTATTTCATACATAGATCCTATCTTATTCTAAAATATCTCGTATTTTAAAATATTATGTTGACATCTATATTAATATAAACAAAATCATTACTCAAATTTTTTTTATTTGAAAAATGTAATGGATTTTTTGAGGCCGCTAATGTACATTTTTCATGAACCTAGTTTCATTTTATTTTTTTTGAATTGGAATAGTAAAAGAGGAAGAAAAATGTCTGACAAGCGGTAAAAGATTGAGCCGAAATAAATAGATCGGACCCTACAATTTTTAACCCTCAGGCTGAAACACAAAAGGGAACGACTATTTACACACAGTAACAGGCATGGTAAACAAACTCACATAGCCTGGCTTATATTTTAGTCGTCTCGGATGTCCAATCCCCACGTCCCAATCCCATCATCTAAAAGTGTCCACAAATGTCTGATAAAATGGAGCCCAATTAGAGCCATGTCGATGGCTCGGGTGAAAAACCTCTTCTGCGAAGCCGAAGAACAGGTCTTGGTGACATTTTGCGTTTGTTTGTCATCATTTTTCGCTCAGAGTTAAGTGGAGAAGAGAGAAATTTTTTTTAATAAACTCTGTTTACAAAAATCAAAAAATGGGATTAAATTTTTTTGATTAATTTTAATTACTCTTTTATTCTACATCTTCTTTTTATCAAAATTTGCCCTTCATTTTTTTTCCCCAACGGAGCCATCTCGGTGAAAAACCTCTTCCGCGAAGAACAGGCTTCGGTGATATTTTTGCATTCGTTCATCATCATTTTTCGCTCAGAGTCAAGTGTGTGGTAAAGCGGAGAATGAGAATGAGGCAGGGGAATAATGCTGCATATTAGTGACATCCAAGAATCGTACACCTTCAAATTTGGTCATTACGTCCAGCCACATACAAACTACCGAAACCACAAACAAACAAATTGATATTTCCAAACTCAATTACACCACATTTTTAGCCATTTGTCCTAAAAGTTATCTTTTTTCCTATGCCTAGAGAAAAACAGAAAAAATAGATTAAAAGACCACTGGATTTTTGCAACTTCCTATGAGATCCCATTTTAACTTAACTAACCCCGCCACTCCCCAGATAGAAGCCTCCGCATCATTTTTCTGCCAAGAATAGCGCCACTAGGTTGGTCGATAGAAAACTCCATGCAAAGAATGATGAAACTGCATCAGAATCTTGGGACAAAATACACTAAAATTCTAACGGCCATCAACAGTGGACAAATTTGACAATACAAGGTTCAAATTGTCCTAAAAAGCCATTCGACCTGCTAGCCTGCTTTCAAGTATCCTCTTGTCTATGGCTGCGTCAATCGAGCTCATCTGAAAAATAATCGCAAGAATGATCAGCACATACTCAGACTGCTGATCACTACAACAAAAACCAAATATATAACAGCCTGGGCCTATGCACGAGATTCCAAACTCTGCGAAAGAAGCTGACCTGGCCAAGTCTGAATTCACTTGTTCCATAAAATAAATTGTAATGATGCTACGGATGAGCGAAAATCAGGTGTGTAAGATCTTATTCATCCCAAAACCGGATTCTTGGAAATTGAGCATAGGGAGAAGGAATAACAATAGTAAAACCCAGCCTTAAAAAAGTATACATACGTACTCTTCTACTACAAAAGCGGGGTGACGGGAATTGGTTGTTTGCAGCATACTTCACATATTATACCACAAGAATTGACTATGGAAGAGAAATTAGCAACAAGTACGTACTTGAATCTTTTGATGCTCACAAATTCAGGAGGCATAGCTTGCAGCCAAAATGGCAGTTAAAAATAAAACAGAATGCACTACTCGTTATTATTTAGGTTGAGACAAAAGACGGGAAAAAAATTAAAATGTCATTCAACTTCCTTTTTAGAAAGAGGAGTAAATAAAATATCATACAGAATGTACCTCTATCAATAGCAAACAATGCGTAAACAACTGAATCTGAAAATAAGCATAAAGCCTACCCATCTGGTTAGATGTGAAAGCAACTCCTTCTATTAAAGAGGTAGTATGACTTACCTGGCTAGTTTCATCATGCACCTGGTATTTTGGTAAGGACATTCTTCTTTCCTCCTGCAGATATGAAAGTAAAATAACACCACTTAACAAATTTAACAGTATTCTCATACCAAACAAATATGTTACTCTAGGAGATAACGCACCATGGACATTGCCTCGTCATCCCAAACTAAATAGACCTCATTAGTGGCAGGTTGAGTTGCAGGAGCTTTGTTTGCAATTACTGGGGGTGGTCCAATTGAAGGACCACCAGTATTTGGACCAGAAGCATAAGAATGCGAGTTGTTTGATATACCTCCTGCAGTAACCAAAATAGGTCAAATTAAAATCACTACAATGTATAAAACCAACCCAACGATGTTATAACGTCCTTCCTACAGTCAACAGGGAGAAAAATGAATAAAGCATACAAGCTCAGCTCAATGACAAAAACAATAGTGACATTTGGAAGCAAGCTTTAGTATCTAATCCTTCACAATACCATGTTATAGTACTGGACAGAATTAAGTTTAAACCAGTAGGGGGAGTAACACTACACACAAATAGCTATTAGCAGTATTTCCTGTGTCTTAGGAACAAACAAGTAGTCACTTTGGTGTGAACAAATTTAGATGCATTGCATGTCTCACCATTCACGAGTTATAAGCAGTAAAAATCATAAGCAAGAGAGGCTAATTCAACGCATACATCAGAAAAAAGAGGCACGACACTTGTGACGTAAGCCTGACACAATACAGTAGAAGTGATTACTTTCCACTTAAATTACATAGAAAATATAGGCAAAGCTGAAATTTAATAAAAAGACCAACTATTCGTGTAATGTGCGCTAGCATAGAAAATACAATATGACATCTTGTCCTAGGATTATTACCCACTGATATGGGGGCATGCGATTGTAAACGAAAGTTTGGAATACAAGAAGAAGCCTTATCCCATCAAGTGAGGAAAATGGAAATTTGGAATATTGATATTTGAAGACAAGTGCTTTTTTAATAAAAAGGAGCTGGCATGCAAACTGAAATATTCATGAATTGTTTTAACTTTTAAGTAAAAAAAAAATCAACATTTGAGTACCTGGAACCCCTAGTACTTGATAATTATTTGTCAAAGTTGTGTTGGCACTTGAATAAGCATCAGCAGGGACACTTGGAGGCAATGCAGATGGAGCACTGCTAGGGAGCGATGGAGCAGAAAATGTTGAACTTTGGGCCATCGTATGGTTATTTCCAACAACAGGAAACAAAGGCTGTGAAACTGGAGCAGATGTTGGAGGCAAACCAGGAGGAGCAACTTGAGAAGTTGGAAGGACAGGAGAAGCGGTTGATGGTAAAGGTGGCCTCACATTCTGAACAGGAAATAATGGCTGCTGTACATATGGGGCAGAAGGAGGAATGGAAACAGATGGAGGTTGTGGGTACCAAGGCTGAGGTCGAGGTGGAACTGGCCAAGTGGCCGGCGGCACAGGTACTGCAGGATTATAACTGATTACCAAGAGACGACAAAACAATAAGCTAATTATCCTTGTGCCACTTGGAACATAAGTGAATGACTATCACTTTCTTTACATGCCAAATACAACATTAATGAAACCAAGGGAAGTTAGATATACAATTAGGAAACATACATAGGTGGCATAGTACCCAAGGTTGACTGAGGAGGATATCCCACTCCTAATGGTGCTGGGACGACTCCACCTACAAGCTGAGTTGATGGGATATCTACTTTGGCTGTTTTTGATGGAGCTTCATCCTCTGCATTCAATAGAAATTTATCAGAAAGCAATTCAAATTTAAATGTTTTGCCTATGCAAGTATTTCAGTCTTGCTACAAATGTTGCATGTATCATGCATAACAAGTGCTTCTACAACGAATTAATTATCAGATAGAACCAAATCCAACAAGGATAATAAGTTGCAAAAAAGGGTCTACATGCTAAAGCGTTCATTCCATAACCTCCTAGCAAATACCAAACGAGCCTATAGACCAGCAAATACAAACATTCTTTTATTATATATATAAACAGTTTTGAATGATGCAAGTGGACGTAACAACTCGTTCAAGGCCGTTATCAAGAGAACGTAAAATCAACTTGACAGCAGAGAGAAAATGCATTTTTCTTCTTCTTGCCAACCTTCAATACCAAATACAAATGTTTTCACTGACACTCTACCTGTACCAATCAACTTTCACCCAAAATAACACGAAAAGGGGACAAATCTATTTTTCAAACAACACTAAGACAACATTGTAGATCACCATTCAGAGAAAGGAAAAAAAAAAAAAACGTTGAAAACTTTTTTCTTTGAGATAACATTGTAAAACTCATCATTAGATGTAGAGACTTGTTCGAGGCCACAATCAAAACAACACAATCAATTTGACAGGCACGGAGAGTCTCCATGTGTTGTTTTCACCAATCTTCAATACAAAACACGCCATAATTGTTCACTGACACTTTTGCTCTGCTAATTGGCTTTTCCGCAAAATAAAATAACAATCAAAGTCAGGCCACGAGATGTAGTGACTTGTTTGAGGCCAAATCAGAACAAGTTGAAATCAATTGGACAGGCAAGGAGAATTGTCATGTATATTCTCGCCAATCTTCAAGGCAGTGTATGCCATCTGTTCTCTTATTGACATTCTCGCTCCACTAATTAGCTTTCTCCAGAAAATACCACGCATAAAAACACAGGCCATGATACTCACACTAGAGGAAACATTAATATAACCTTTAGGACACAATGCCCAAATCAGATACATCACAATTACACAAGCTGGCAAAATGAAACCCATATAAGCCAGTTCATTAACTGAATTCCACTGGTCCTCTGGCATCAGCATCCACCCAACATTAGCTAAATTAAGCTATCATCTCTCTATCCATTGCACTTCCCCCAATAATAAAAACAACAGTCAATCAAACATTAACTATATGAAACAGTAATATAAAACTTTTTTTTTTTGCAGCGTCACGTTGTGAAATAGCAGGTCTGCTTTCCCAGTAAAAGCAGATTGCAATTAAAAGATTCGAAAGTTCTGAATAACACACACACACACACACACAGATGGATGATTACCTTCATCTCCATAATGAGCGGCCAAGACGTCTGGTGGAATCCCTTGCATCCCATATATTTCAATATCTGTTGACTCTCTACCAGGTTTTGCATTGGGCACCCTGAAAAGTAAACGAACGAGAAAAAACAACATAAACTGGAAGAAACGAAGCATCTCTAGGGAATATCACAAATGCAGGAACAAGATAAAGTTCTTAATTTGGGAATATCATATAACAAATAGTATTAAATTACTCATGCCTCATATAGAAATTTTTTGTTTCAACCCCTTTGACGAAGAAAGATCAGAGAAGGAAGAAGAGTAGAATTGTCAGATTAATTAGAAAGAGAATCATTCTTTGTAAATGGGGCATGAAAACCAAAATATGCAGTTTATCTGTCTAAGCAGGAGTTACATTCGCAGCGCATGGTTCTCTTGCCCACGAACAGATTCCAATTTTTACAATTCTTGATTTGAAAAATCAAAGATTCGCAATTATTGTCGAACATTCTCCTTCCTTATGACTTCACCAAGCTAAGATAACTGTTTTCCCAGTACTCGCATCAAATTATTAGAACCTAAGGGTAGTTTTATTATTTGTCACGCGGCTCTAATGAAAATTCCTTAGCACAGGGGATCCTTAACATTACACATGATTAGATTATATCTAGCTAGACAATCCTAAATTCCAATCCAGCATTCAGCTTTCTTTTCTTTAAAGATCACATTCCATGACCGTCGCATGGAACATTGAACTGCAATAACCTCCTTTCCTTCTCAAACCAAGGAATTTAGACTCAACGGACTATCAGATCCGAAAACTGCTAATCGAGAAGACGAATCAGACAAAAGGGAGAGAGGAATAATGGGTGAGTAAGACATTAGAGCTTACTTGGTGACGTTTTCTTTATGAACCTGGAGCACGTGAATGGCCATGCCGCCAGCAGTGGAGAGTTTCTTGTGGCAGACATGGCATTTGAAGTGCTTAGCCTTCTGATGCTGAACCAAAATCTTCTCGTCATCGAACTCCCGATCGCAATAGTAACACCAGACCTTCGAAGAAACCCTCTTCTTCTTCTTCCCCATTCAGCCCAACAGCTCTATTATTCCCTCTTCTTCAATTCAAGCCCTGACCTCCTTCGCGCTCCCCTTTGTCTGATATTCTTGACTATATCAGGAATAGGGTTTAGACCAGATCTCGGCGCCTCAGGAGAAGGAGCTAGGGCTGCAATAGTTCTCCTGGATGGAAACGTTAACCTAGTAGGGCCTGGAGGAAAACTCTGTATCGCGCCCGCGCCAGCCCGCCGATTCTAGAACGTTTCAAGCAAGTAAACGACGATGACCTATTTATCTTTTTTTCAAAAAAATTTATATTATCTCCGTCTTTTATATAAAATCTTATTTAATTTTTATTTTAATCTTAAATATAATACTCTAATTTATTTTATCTCTCATATTTATATTTTTTTTAAGATAGTCCTTCTATCAATAATAATTTTAACCAATACACTTGATTAGCAAGAATATTTTAAAAAAGACAACATTTATTTATTATAAATAACTAACTTAACTTCTTTTTTTAATTTCCTTAAATTAGTGAACTAGCTCTTATAATTAGCTATGATTATTTTAAATTAACTTTGTTGTTTAGTTGAACAACTAAATTTTAACCCCACTGGATATTTGTTGAATTTTTTTAAAATTTTAATTAAATGAAAAATATTATTCTCTCCATGCGTTATTTCCTGCCTAGTTTATTTTGTTAGCATATTAATATACCCCATATATGCATGCTTTAATCTGGTCAAAAAAGGTAATTTAAACTGTAACATGCTTTACAATTTACGCATCTATTGACATTGACCTATTTAAAATAACTTATAAATAGCTTTTCAACTGTGATTTATGAAATGTAAGATAAATATATAAAAAAAATTTGATTTCAATTTACATAAAATATACTTATAAGTGTTTTTTTATCATTATCCCAAACGGGTTAATTGTTGTTCATTTTCTATGGGCCAGGATGAAAATTTGCATATCAGCCTGTAAGTTAAGTTTTGAACAGGGCACGTTTTAAACACAGCATTGAAGCCCATATCCTTGTTCGGTGAGACGCTTTTGTTTTCGGGAATGGGCCCAGGCCCATTACATATAGATATAAGTACCCGTCTTGGTAAGGACCCAGACTCCCTATCCATCTTAGCTCAAATGATGTAAGGGCATTTTCGTCAAAGAACTTCCAATCCCAGTATTGAAGTTGCAATGCCATTGGGGCGGGGGGGTGGTACTGCTTAATCCCATGAATATGGTTCTGGGCAGTCCCAGCTCTCAACACAGTCCTTCATAGCAAACATGTTAGTCGAGGCAATCTCAATTCCAATACCAATCCCAGCCTTCCAATCCCATGTGTCAAGCAGGGCTTTGGACTTACCAATGAACTGTGGGTCCAGGCCTAGAGTTTAAATCTTTTTTATGAAAGTAGGTAAATATAAGATTTGTTTTATAGCGTAAATTGTACTACAAAATTGTTTTTATATTTAGGACCAGAGTAGCAATATGAATTACTTTTTTATTCTATTTTATAAAATATGTGATTAAATTTTTAATGTTAATATATTACTCCTCTGATCCCTAATATAAGGCCTATTTAACTAATTTATTAGATTAAGAAAGTTTGGTAAGTTAGTTAATTATAAGAAATATATATGACCTGTTTTTCCTAAAACACCATAATCATCTTCCTTAATATCCTGTCTACCTCTTCTATTTAGTTATTGTTGATAGAGTATCTATAGGGGTAATTTAAAAAATTTGATAAATATGATAAATATGTCTTATATTTATGATCAAAATAAACTTAACAATTAGGTTTTATATTAAAGAGCAGATGAGTATTTTATTCTTTATTTATTATGGTGTAAGTTGTTATTTTATTGGAAAATGTATATATTATACCGGGATACAACTGGAAAGTCGTGAAATTTTAAGATAAAATTAATGAGCTTTAATGTTTTTCTTGTTTTCAGTAAAACACGTTGAAAAGGGACTTGTGGATAAGATTAAAGGAATGTATGATAGTAACATATTAGTGACTATGATAATCCATTTGTGTGTTGGTAGAAAAGTGAGAAGTCAAATGTAATTATGTAAATGAAGAAATAGAGGGAGAAGGAATATATGATATCTGGGAACATGTGGACAGGAGAAGGGGGGTGGGGGGTGGGGAGAAGTTAGAGATGTTGGGGAGCCACTTGGGGAAGTAAAAACAAGGAACATGTGTGGATCGGAGGCATATCGACCCACACAACCACACCACTCCAAATATGGTTGTCCCCAATGAGCCATATATATCCACCAAATGATCCAAATCGTGTTGTGATTGTATTTATACGAGCAGTACGTTCATGGTTGAAGAGAGCGCAGGTCTTGCATTAAACATTATACTACCTCTACTACTTCGGATCCAGACACAATGCGTACCTGACAACGACCCCTGTGGTCGTGTCTCTTCCCTCCTCCTTTCAAGCCATGCACTACCCACTTCATTTTCTTCCTTTCAAGTCATATCCTCATCTCTCTCTCTCTCTCTCTCTCGCTTTTCAATTTCATGCCTGTTTCCAAGTAATATATTAATGCTGCTCAGAATATTAATTAATTAATCATAATAAACAGAGACCATCACGCCAGTAACTTGAATTTACGTGAATGGTAGAAATATCAAACCTTTATGTATAGAGAACAAATCTAATTGAAAGGGGCCTGCTATTTTTTTTCTCAATAAAAGGGATTTGTTTTTTGCTGCTCAACTGCAGAAGATACTTTTGGTCCATAAGATCTGCTCGAAAGTAAGAGAAAAAGATCATGGGCGGGCATGGATGAAAAATTAGTGTTATTTAAATAAATGATTAGAGTGAAAAGTTGAATTCATTACTTGAAGGTTGAAGTTGAAATGTGAGGGAGAAAGAGAGGGTGAGGCAGAAAACCATGAAATGGACATGAAAGGAGAATCTGATGGAGCTAATTGGATGAGGATGCAAGATGATGATGATGATAATTACAAGCAGCTGCATTATTAGTCAGCATCGATCTTTTGAGGTAGTGGATGTTGATATAAACCCACAAACAGCATGAAACCTGAAAGCAACAATAATAAATTATATGATGAATAGCGTATTGTCCATCATCCCACTATACATCTCTCCATTCACAACCATCCAACCCACTAGAAGTCCTCGTCACATAAAATAAGAAGATCATCATGCATAATCTTAATCCACATACAACATTAAGGGACCAAACCAATGCTAGGAGGATCTCGTAAAAGATATTCTATTAAGGGGCTGCAGTGGAAATAGAAAGCAGGAGCAAGAGGCATGATTAAATTGCTTACCTAACTTGCATGATGTGACAAAAAGAGAGGGCTCAATTTGCAGCAAATAGCTATCAAAACTCGAATGAATATTTATTTGAGCAACCCAACTTTTGCAATCACATTAAGGACAGGGGGGCCCTCTCTCACTTGTCAATCGTCAATGTTTAATCATGCTTGTTATTTTGATTAGACTTTAATCTTAACCTGTTCGCATGAAGGGGGGAAAAACATAATATACACACTGATTATTTCTAGATAACCACGCTTTTACATTTCTTTTTGTTGCCGGAAGTTCAAAAAAAATCAAAAAGCTGCATAAGCTTGTCAATTAACAATTGGCAAGGTCAATTATGAGATATATGGTGTGCCCGAGTTGCAGAAATGGTAGGGCGAGATGAATTGTGGGGGTTACAGGGACAACCTAACTTACTGACACTCCAAAAGGGACATTTCCCACTTCGTTATTTCCAAGATAGTAATATCGCTGCCCCTTCGCTTTCACGTTTTCAGGTCTGTTTCGTGTTGCTGTATAAACCAAATTCAATCAATAAATACTAAGTTTCGAAATGTAAAAACATACCATATTAATGGCGTCAAAGTTCATGTATTTAGGATTGATGTGCAACATATAATTGTATAAATTAAAGAAAAAGTTTGTGCGGCACTCATCAGGGATAATATGGGTAAAAATCCTGACTAAAGTGGGCTGGACATGTGCAAACAAAGCAGCTAAAAGCATTAACAAGGAGAGTTTATCATCAGTTTAGTAGTTGAAAAATGAGGCAAAGAAAAATGTTCAATAAAATTATTGAACGTGATCTCACAATGAATAGCATGGATAAGTGCCTGGTTATTTCTGTTAGTATAATCACGTTGAGTGATTCATGTGCTTGAGCTGACTTAGTAAAAAAAGAAGAAGAAGACTTGTTATTTTTAAACATATATTAAATAAGAGCTATTTCTTCATGAACGACATGATCTATTGTGCGTTGTATAATTAGACCCCAGAATTCGTGTGTACTATTTGGATTGTGAGACTGTAATTTGTATTATTGGTAACCTTAAAAATTAATGCGATGTCGAGGAGGCCACTTTGTCATGCGAAAATAATTTGGAAGCACTCAAGTGATATGAATGGTTCTAGAAGAGCTCTAAAGTCAATCTCTTGGAAAGGAATTGATTGGTGATTTTAGAATATATGTACGAAGAGAAGTGCATGTTGAGTGGCTACGGCTTATTGCGAACTTGTTTGCCAGTCCCTGTTGGACTTGGATGTTGATCCCATTATTAGCGCATGGCCGACTTTTCCTGTTTATGTTTTGTTTCCTTCAATAAATTTAAAAACATAAGGAAGAAGATGATGATAAAGATAAAGCACATGTGTACATAACTTCCTGAATTCTCGTCATAGAGTCAATCTTATCCGAGACACTATTGAGTATTAAAAGCTGTTTAGGTAAAAATTAAATCATGATTTTAAAAATAATTTTACAATATATGAAGTAAGTACTACCTCCAGTCCTAAATATAAGAGTTAATTGACTAATTTTGAATAGATTAAGAAAATAAGTTAGGTTAGTTATTTGTAATAAATATGTACCGTCTTTCCTAAAATATCCTTACTAATCAAATTTATTGGCTAAAACTACTATTATTAAAAGGATTATCTTTAAAATAAATAAATAAAAATGAGAGACAAAGTGAATTTGGGTCTTATATTTGTGATCAAAATAAAAATCAAATGAGGTCTTATATTAAGGATCGGAAGTAGTATGTGAGAGAGGAGTTTTGTCTCAATTTACGTAAAAACAGTTTTCAACAAACATTAAAGGTGTTTGGATGGAAACCAAAACATGATTTTAAAAATAATTTTACAGTATAGGAAATAAATATGTGGAGGAGTTTATCTTAATTTACCAAAAAATACTTTTTTTAAAGTACTTTTGCTTAATACCAAACACCCTAAGTGTGTTCGAGTGGGTAATTAACCTTGGTGAAACACAGGTTAAGTTGACCTTGATACTTGTGTGTAATGTGAACTTGAATTGCAGTAGCATATGGGTTATAATAGAGCCGTTAAGACGGCCGCCAAACACCCACCGGTTGGATCCCAGGAAAAGCAAGTCCCTCGGCCAGCGAACACAGGACGCATTTTCACCATCAAGGTCAAAAAAGCACAGGCATTTGTCGCTCCAAATAAGAATAAAAGCCGTCCTCTTCTTCTTCAAATGCCTCACTCCCAGCAAATCATCTGTGTACACGTGTGCGAGCTTTTAATTAAACGACAAATATGTGAATGTTTGGGAAGAGAAGTGAACGAGAAAGTGGTTTGAATTAGAGCTTGAAGGTGGGGCCCAGCGGAGTGCCCTTACGTGCTGCCCAAACGACGCCTCTCCTCTTCCTTTTGCCTGCTTTCCAATTCTTGTCGCCACCTCCCATCCATTTTATTTCATATCTACGAATTTTTTTTGGGGAAAATTTCGTTAAAATTACTTATTGATCAAAGATACCTGATCCAACTTTTCTTAAACCGGAGTAACTATTATTAGTAATGTTTAATATATCTTTAAATGTTTTCAAAATAAAAATTATTTGCACAACTGTGCCTGCTTAAATTCTTATCCTTTAGCTAATAAAACTTTTGAGGAGGTGTTTTAAACCAAATTTTCCTATTTGTTCATATATTTATATGCAATTTCATATATTTGATGCTTTGCTTCACTGTATTGCACACCAAATTCAAGTTTTAGTGGTTAAAAAGAAAAACATATAAATCTATACATATATTGAGGCGTGTTGGATTTTACGACAACATACAGCAGTAAACAATGAGATGATAATTGGAACTAGTTTCAATACTCATAACTTTGATGAACACTCTTAGCTCATCAGATTTGGACTTTCTGTATCTGATTTAAACAATCCAAATTAAAAATATTTAATAAAGTAACTTTAAATAGAAAAAAACTATTTTCTAAAAAAAATGATAGTTAAAAGATTATTTTTATTTGAGATTTTATACATGTTAAAATAATTATTTTGAACAAATAAAAATAAAAAACTAAATGCGGACCATCTAAATAAAATACAGATGGTCAAAATCTGATGACTTTAGGATGCTCATCAAAGTGATAAGTATCCAAACTCTCTGCGATCATAATATGAGATAATTTAATCTGGTCCAGCTTGGAGATCAGCAAATTAATAATTTCGTGATTTGTGATGCATTTGATTGGGCAATTTGTGAGTTTAACTATTTGAATCAATATAAATAATAGGAGAAGTCGTTTCTCTTCCCCCTGGTGTCTTCTATCTTTTCAATCAGGAATGACCCCTTTTTATTTCTTTTTCCGATCGTCATTTTCGTCCTTTCCAATTAAAGATGAATCGATTTTTCCGATCCCTTATTTGTTGAGAGTTATCAAATCTTATCCAAACAGATGCTCCATTCACCGTATTCCCCCTCTCTTCTTAGTGTATGAAGTGGTTGGAATGTTAGTTTTGATCACACACACATATACATATACATATACTTATTTATTTAAACTGATTTATATGACTTATAAATTAGTAATATATCTAGAATATTTTAAAGATATCATGTCACACTTGTTATAGTTATTAACTAAATTATCTAATTTCTTTTAATATATTCAAATCAATTAAATGATTCGTATACTAAGAATTTTAACATTTTCAAGGTCTTGATGATCATTATGAGAAAATTAATGTTACGGGCACGATCCATTTCCTTACACGGCCATGCGATTACTATGTTGTGGTTGACTCTAAGAATATCGTACTTTGGTGTCACTGTTCAGAAATATTATTGGCTCATCACTACACTGTGCCTTGCCCATTTTTTTTCCGCCTTAACAAAATAACATAAAATATTGGATTTTATGTTACAGCCATATAATTATATTATAAGTATAATTATTATAACTATTATACTTTTATATATTAAAGCCGTCAGTTTGAGACTCTGAGCGGTCCATGTGAGATTTCAGACTGTGCCCTCCTTTGGCTTCCTGTGCTGGATTATAATATCTCTTTAATTAATTTGATTAGATTAAAAAAGTTAGATAAGTTAATTAATTATAATAAATATAACATATTTTTTCTAAAACACCATAATCATCTTTCTTAATATCTTTTCTCTCTATTCTACTTGATTATGATTGAGGGAGATCCATAGGGGTTAATTTAGAAAAAATTGATAAATATAAGAAATAGGTTTTATATTTAGAACCAAAATTAACTTAACAATTAGGTCATATATTAAAGATCGGAAGAGTATCTATTATAATTTTACAAACATGTTTCATTAAATAGCAGAATAAATTTTCCCAGGTTATTGAAGCCAAATGTGTTTCTTCTTCCATGAGCTGATGGTTGCATGCATCTGTCTTATATCTTTTCAAGATTTATCACCAACTCTATTATTAACTATAAAAGTCAGACAAATAATTTATTCGATTCTAAATAAAAAATTTCAATTTAGTCATTTTTTAAAAAAAATTATAATTTTTTTAAAATATTTTTATTGAGGGTTTCTAATAAGAAGAGATTATTACAAATAATTAATTTAATTAATTTTTTTAATATTGATGCATTTGTTATTTAACTTTTATAACAAGAGTAAGAGAAAATATATATTTTTTATTTTGATTTTTTGAAAAAGGGAAGGGAGAAAAGACAATGCACAAGTGGAGATGGGGAGCTATGGGAGGAGTGCAAAGTAGTTGCCGGATTTAAATATTTAATCATGTAGTAGTAGTAGTAGTAATAAAATAGGGGAAAATATCCTATTGTGTTATCTGCTGCTGCACTCACAGGAAGAGTCCCATTATACAAAAATTATTGAAAATTAAAAAAAAGAAGAATGGGACCATTCTTTTTCATGGTGGAAGCAGAATGAGCATTGGGAGGATATGTCTTCTTGTGCGGTCTTGTGGGTCTTCACACAAAGCACCCATTGCTTTTCTCGTCTCTCTGTTTCCTCCCTTTCCTTTTCTTTTTCTGCTCCTTTTGGATGGAGAAGTTAACTAGAAGAGAAAAATTAGAAATAAATAAAATTAAAGAGTTAGTATTATCACAATGTCACTCATTGTGTTTGGATGGAGCAGAGAAAGCAAAAGATTATTTTAAAAACCAACTAATCTGATGAAAATATATTTTTATATTTTCTCATCCAGAAATGAAAACAGATCATTTGTAAGAAGAGGAATTGTGATGTAGAGAAGGGTGATGGGGATACGCTTGTACTTGGATGAATTACTGCCGTATGGTTGGTTGGTGGATATATTGAACAGGGGACCCCTGGTATGAACATGATCAGTGAAATTCCAACGTGAAAGAGGGGTCAAGTGGAGGGGCAAGGGGGAGGAATAATCATTTTCTTTTCAAAATCTATCCATCCATGTCTGAAGTTAAAAGCTGGGAAAAAAATGGAACTCATTATATTTTTCTGATCTTCTCCCCGCTTTCCCTTTTTTGAGTATTCTCTTCTTGTTCAGACAGTGTCTTCTCTTTGAGTGCCGCTTTTATCTTTTCGTTCCATCCAAACACGGTTCTTCCTTTTTCCGTCACTTATTCTCTCACTATTCACACCCCCTCACTACAGCGAGAATCGGCTTCCAAATTATGTCACTTGCAAAATAAAACCTCAAATTCGACAAAAGAAGTGGTTCAAGTGTAGGACATGTTTTTATCTGACTTTCCCCACCCCCCCCCCTCTTTCTCTCTGGTTTCCCATAATGTTTCATCATCCTTTTCTCTCTCTACCCCTCTCTCTGTAATCTTATCTGCTTTTATTTTTTTGTCACCCACCCTTTATGGTGCTGTTTACTAAAAAAAGACCCAACGACACACACAAAACCCTCTTGTTCTTGCTGATACTGATACTCTTCTCTTCACTCAAGGAGGCAACCTGCGTTTTTTTATCGTACAGTACTATACTACGTAAGTACTCTCTTTTCGCCCATCTCATCACCTAAAGATTTTGCCTTTGATTCACTCTTTCCTCTATTTCTTCCATGCATTTTAAGGCTTCCTCCTGCTTCTTCACTCCACTTTACTCCGTCTTAAGATTTTCTGTCTTCTGAGTTCAGGGGTTTCACTCTTCTTTTCCAAGTGAAGACTTCTTCCTTGATTTTGAGGATTTTTGTGATGCTTTGATGGATGATTTTGAAAACTCCAACTACTAACAAGATGAATTCTGGCAGTGACCTGTGTGGTTGAGGATCAAAGTTTAGATCTAACTAGTTAATACAAAGCGGAATTCTCTAATTTCCTCCTCGTTTCTCTTTTAATATCAGTTGCTCATCTTTCTTAGTGTTCTCTAACTTCTTTCTGCTCTATAACTGGTCAAAACCAAACTTAAATAGAGATTTTTATGTTCTTTCCTTCAAGTGTAGGCAGGTTTCTGATTAGTTGTTTGATTTTATGTTAGTGAGTCATAGGAAATGTGCTTAAGAACGCAAGTATCTCAAATGAACGGGTAATATGATGCAAGAATCATTTAATTAAATGGTTATGCTAGCATGGAGGATATAAGTTTCTCCTTACTCCCTCTGAGGGTCATGAAATTTGGAAAATTTCCCCCAATTTTTTCTTTTGAATCCCAGAGTGCCTCATCAAAATTTCACTCCTGGAGCGTTTTCATCTCGCTGCAGTTAAATTTATAACTTCATTTGGCGGCAAAGATGGTTTTTTTTTTCCTTCCCGCAAGAAAGTTTTAGCTCTTGAAAAAGCCAGAAAAGGCTTGTTCTTGAATATTAAATTAACTCTTTTGTGAAAGTTTTGCAATAACAGAAGGGATATTGTAGAGGAGAACAAAGGGAAACTCAGATTCAGAAAGGTAGCCTTTCTATTGTTGATGTTGCCATGGTTTACTTCTGAAAACCTATCCTATTAGCTTTAAGAATTGAATAGAAAAGCTTGAAGCCAGAAAAAAACATCGTTGGGTTTGCGTGAGCTTATCAGCTCGGAAAAAAAAAAATTGTGAGATAAACAGATATCTTGGTTAACACAGTTTGATATGAAATTGGTCATCCTCGTTTCTTCTATATTGGGAAAAAAAACATTATAAGGAGGGGGAAAAAAATACTTGTCTAGAATTTCAGGGTACAGGGATCCATTGGTATCTCTTGCTAACAAAGTTATATCTCCCTAGGAAAGACCATATGATTTAATTCAATTGATGATACAATGATTTACACTAGCTTACTTGGAAGACAAAAGTTAGCTACCGCATTGTTTTCCTTGTGCATGCTGCACTTTGCATTCATCAAAGTTGCTTAACTATCCGGGGGACATCAGATGTCTCTTGGAGTGAGCATCAGTTGGTGGATTTGAATCTATGATCCATAAACACTAAAATAAACTTGAGCATGGACTTTCAGGCACAGAAAATCTCTAAAGTTCAGGCATTCTATTGAAGTATCCCGATTTAACTGGAGTGCCTGACACATGATGTGACTCTTTGTTTGATGTGTATGTACTTCATATATTTTCTTTTATGGCTGCAACTGAATACATGTGTTCTTCTCTTGCTCTAACATCAATATCACCTTTTAGCTTAAATTTCTCTGGCATAAAAATAATTATTGGTATTCTGGCATGGGCAGCAATAGTGAAAGCCTCATCTTTGATAGTGTTTGTCATGCAGCATGCTGAATAGCCAGTTATCTGTGCAAGTTTTGCTTTCATAATGCTGGCTCAGTATGGTGCAGATATTTTCGGCTGACATCCATGTTTTGTCCTGACTTGGCACTTACTTTAAGGACGTATTTTTGACTTGCAAATCAGGAACATTATATCAGTAAACAGAACTTATCTGCTTATAAGATAATTTGTTACGGAAATAATTTATTTATATTCAAGATCATGCCTAGAGCCATAAAAAAACGGTGTTGCTAACTTTAAATAGGCCCTATAGGCATAGCAAGAGTCATAAAACGTGCATGGATGCTTATCGTATAATGCATTACAAATGGAACTTGCAAGAAATCGTATACTTCTTTGGTTTGTAATTTTGAATGTGATCGGAGATGAAAGATAGACTTACTGTTTCATAGACTTGATACTTAACCATGTATGAATACTGCAAATGGAGGAAGGTAGAAGCTTGGGGTTCTAGAAATGAGCTGCTTTCTGCGGAGGGTACTGCTCTTATTTTACTGGGTCCATGAAAACATGGGTATTGGAACTTAAGACTTCGTGTAAATCAGGTTATCTCTTAAGTTGGTGTAGGAGTAGCTAACCATACTTCTATTTCAGTATTGCTATATGGGTTTAATCTTTTATTAGATCTTCTACTTCAAAATAACTCTGTTTTGTAGCTTATTGAAATACCGCATTGAATTGGACGCTTGTTAAATAGGTCTGAAAGTTGCATTCATGATTTGTATGATAAAAAAGCTTAGAATCTACAGTATAATGGAGAAATATCAGAAAGAAAATCCTTCAGAAAAGTACTTGAAAGATGTAACAAACACACGTATAAGTGCTATTGGTCCTTGGAATTCACTCACATTTCCCTGTAGTAAAACTAAATCTAGTGGCTTTTGGCCCTTTTTTATTTTATTGACAAGAGTTTGATGAGGTAAATATTTAGATATAAACGAACTTTGGGTTTGCAACATAACTTAGTTTGTATTCTGCTTGGGAGCACATTCAATAAATATTCATTTTAAGTGCATATCCCGGTTATAAATGAAAAGGTTGTTGGAAGTTTGAGCATTCATCTCTATCTTCTTGGTTTCTTGATCTGAGTGGTCATTGGGTCTAGTGACTCATCAGATTGTCAAGCATGATAGGAATGGGTCAATCACATGAAATATGCCTTTTTGTATTGACACCTTTAAGGGAATTAAACAAGACATCAAGTGATATCCTTTTCTGTTGCTTCCACATACACCATTCCACATCTTATTTAGCTTTTTAGGCCATTTTCTTATCTTTCCTTTAGAACTTACCTTTATTGCATCTTTACGTCCTACATGCCCGAACAATCTCAGACTGCTGAAATTATTGACAGAAGAATATCAAGGCATTAGTCAAATGTTCTGGATGCCACAGACTGAAGGAAAAAGAATTGAGTTATCGTCATTTACTTGTGCCTGCAACTTAAGTTGCTTTTTTGGAATTTGGGAATTAACAAAGGCTCACATGAACTTCTAAGAATTTTGTGTTGAGTTGTATGTGAAGTGATACCCAAAAATCTCCTACTTTTTCTTGGTGAGTGACTTATGCTGTTGTTTATGCAGTTTGATTATTGAGTGGTAAGCTGATCGAAGGAAGGAATTTGCTGTGTCTTGAGTGCTTGCTGGAAGGGAAGTTAGCTGTTAGCAGGTTCATCTAAACATGATGGCGCCAAATTTGAACTTGGAACCTGAAAATCATTCGGAAGATAGTAGCCAAGTAGCTTCCAATATATCCTTGCAAGAAACGTCCCATGATCTTACCAAGGACAGCAATACCACATCTTCCTGTCTCACAAATCTCACAAAACCTGAAACTGATCCAGTGTCTTTTTCCCTCGACTTGACCCTCAACTTCAACTCCAATGATGGTGAGTTGAAGCGCGCAAGTGATGCCAGCAGTGAAGTGGGAGCTGAAGCTCAACCTTCAGGATCAGCAGTTCCCAGGGTTTTCTCTTGTAATTACTGTAGGAGGAAGTTCTTCAGTTCTCAGGCATTGGGCGGCCATCAAAACGCTCATAAAAGGGAGAGGACAATGGCGAAGCGTGCCATGCGAATGGGGATGTTCACCGAGAGGTATACAAGCCTGGCATCACTGCCTCTTCATGGTTCTGCTTTTCGGTCTCTCGGTATAGAAGCTCATGCTGCGATGCACCAAAGACCCATGCCATCACTGAGGGCTCCCGACTTAAGAGCCGGAGCAAAATTTGAGAAAGATTATTTTGGACCACAAATGTTCATGGAAGATGATGATAGTATGGGTCTGTTTTGGCCTGGGAGTTTCCGGCAGGTGGAAGGTGGAGCCGGCGTTAGTATGGGACACGAGCACCCTCAAACTTCAACTACTAGTTTTGTAGCAATTGCACCACCGCCGCCGCCACCACCACCACCCCCACAACCACAAACATCCACATCTCCTGATCTCACTCTGAAGCTCTAAGATTTTTGCATCTTTTGTTTAATTCTCTTCAGACATGAAATTATTATTTATCAATAGGGCGTGCATTGTACAGTGAGTATGTATTTCCCCATGGATTTTCTAAGCTTACTTGAGGTCCTTATTAATCTGATTTTTATTCTGCTTCATCATTTATCTATTGCTGTGGCGTGTGAGGTAAATTTTATATCTGCAATGTGTTTGTGATGATGGCCCTGTTTGAGAGGAATCCTTCGACAACCATGCCCTTTCTAGAATGTGTCTTGGGATGGTTTGATATTACCTAGGGTCTTTAATATAAGGCATAGTTTGATTTTTATTTCAGTTCTAAATATAATATCCTAATTTATTTTGCTTTTTATATTTATATTTTTTTCTCTTCAAAATAGTTATTCTAATAATAATAATTTTAGTCATATATTTGATTAGTAATAATATTTAAAAAAGATAATATATATTTATTATAAATATTTAACTTAATTTATTTTTTAATCACTTTAAATTAGTTAACTAGCTTCTATAATTAGTATTTCACTAGTCAATCAGTGTTTGACAGAAAGGTGTAGAACCAATCAGAAGGTCCTCCCGTCATTGTAGGCTCAAATTGTAGTTGGTTCTGCTGGGTGTACAGGAACCGTGGGCGTTTCAAATTCTGGTGTTGTTGAAGATTAAGGGACAAGAAAGAAAGAGTTTGGAGGGAGTGAAGTTGAGTTGAAAGGAAAAGGATTAGAAATTTGGTAATAAAACTGTACTAGGCTGGTAAACATAATTTGCGTAAGATGAATGGCGTGAATTTGTGATACGGGTAATATTAGGGTGTGTTTGGATGAAACCAAACCGTGGTTTGGAAAAGTGATTCTGGAGAATAAATTCTGGGAAGAATAGATTTTGGAAAGAATAATGTTATAAAAGTGATTTTGAGAAGTGAGAGTGTTTGGATAGTTGTTATCAGAAGCACTTTTTATATATACAAATTACTAAAAAAAAGACATAAGTTAATATGATAATTACAGAAAAAATAGATTTTATGATATATTTTAATTTAAAGGAATAAAATTGTTAATAATATATTTTTTATTAACATAATTAATAATACATAAGATATATAATTAATAAATAATTAATATGTATATATATTTTTAAAATATAAGATTAAATATGTTTATAAAAAATATGTTTATAAAAAAAATAACAAGATACATATCCTATAAGCTCTCACACTCTCTCTTTTTTCTCTAAAAGTAAAAAATTTCTGCTTTTTCCAAAACCATGGTTTTGGTCCAAAACCACGGTTTTGGTCCAAAACCACGGTTTGCCCAAAACCAGTGGGTGTTTGGGTGACTTATCACCCAAACCATGGTTTGGGTCCCCAAACCATGGTTTGGGGTGTCACCCAAACGGGGCCTTAGTTTTGATAGTAATGATGGGAAGATATTGGAATGGGAGTCCTCGCAATCCCATAACTGGAGGGCCCCCCAATTCTATTCCTAAAAGCATGTGCCTACCGTCCTGTGAGATGGGACAACAAGGAAGTCTGCTCCTGTGCTGGTCCTCGTCATTTATTGATTAATTCACTCATTCTAAGATAATGGAGAGAAAATCGGGTATTAACTGCTGCTTTGGTATATTTAATTATAAAGAATGTAATGACAGGGAATAGAATGTGAAATTAAAATAACAATATTTACATGATTATATATAATAACAATAAATAAGCATTATATGTGTATATATTATAAGGGCAGTAATGTCATATAATCATACAAGGTCTTCATACGTTCCAATATTGGATCTCAATGCAGCTATTTAAATAATTAGCATTACATAATGCATTCCTCTTTTTATTGCAGAATTCCGACTAATTATCTTAATCAAGTCCTTTATATCAAAATTATGGGGGTATTTGAAAACACCAAGAATAACTTTTACAAGTGCTTTTAAATAAATAAAAATAAAACTATTCTCACATTTAATATACTATAAAATTATTTTTAAAATTTCATCCAAACATTCAATATGTATAAGTAACTTTTAACATATTTTACACAGATAAAGAAAAATCTTAAACTTTATTAGCTCTCCTTTAAAATTTAATAACTTTTCAACTTTATCCCTGTTTAATATACATTATACCTTATGTAAACAAAATCAATACAATAATAAATTATAAGTAAAATGGTATATTCATATAAAATTTCTCTCAATATTATATAAATAAGACTAAAAAATATCTTTTTCTTATCCTATAAATAAAATCAAAAGAGTATAAAATAAATTCCTTTTTTATTTGAGTATTAAATGATGCTGAGGAAAAATCTTCACCTCTCAAAAAGCTACTATATTAATTATATGAGCAAAGACTGACCTATAAGTAACTGAATTCTGACGGATAATGTTAGGTCAGGAAAATTGTTTAAAACTTAGCTTTATTAATTTGCTGACTGATGTGATTTATTATTATTTTTAAATTTAAATAGCAGCATTAATATTGATTATTAAACGAGAAATTGTTGTGATATTCGTAATTTGCAAATAATATGGCTGAGAATTTAATCAATTTATTGTGTATTTACTGTATCAGCATCTAGTACTATGACGAAAAAAATTTACTACGGTGTTAGTGCTGAAAATATATTGACTTATCTTAATTTCCAAGATTCTCCAATGTTGGGGACTTGGGAGTGCAATAATAGTGATACAATAAATGAGATCAAATTGCTGGCAAAAAAAAAAAAAGGGATCAAATTTTTCGAAAAGGCGAATTGGAATCAAATTAGAATGCACCGTCAAATCCTTAAATGAAGGAAGAAAACAGGTTAAAAGAATTTTTTTTAAAAAAATGGATAATTAATGCAATGTTGACTTTTGTTGTATGTGCTCCTTTAATCATTAATTGTATCGTCATTTGTGGGGCATCAAATAATTCTTGACAGATTTGTTGTCTTATTATTCTATGTTTGGGCCAGCATTTTGACCTGGACTCAGTTTTGGGATATTTTTGTTCACACATGAACTTTCTTAGAACCTTACATAAAATCATACGCGCATGACTTTTGTAATTTTCAATTTTGTACGCCATAATACGTTACTCCCACCACAACATCCTATTATTCTTTTTTGGGAAAATCAATGTCAGAAATTGTAATTGCAAAATATTGCAAGAAGTCGTCAATCTGCCGACCGTGGGCCTTTTGATCTTCGCAGTTCTCACCCCGCACGTCTAGAGCTCAAAAAAAGAAAGTTTGAACTCAAAATTATCAAAGCATCTTTTGTTCCAAGAGGCGTTAGAACTTTAATTATTGGAAACTTTAAAAAAAAGTTATTCACGTGGTTAAATGTTTTTTTAATTATTGTTATTGTAGGTGTTATGACGTGAGTAAATTCATAAAGATTATAAAAAATAGCTGTCAAAATACTAACTCATGTCTTAATTATAAGATTTCATTTGCAGATTATAAACAGAATTTTATAATTAGGACCAAAAATAATACTCCTCCGGTCCTTATTATAAGACCCAATTTGACTTTTTATTTGGTCCTAATTATAAGACCCTAATTCATTTTGTCTCTTATATTTATGCATTTTTTCCAAGATAATCCTTCTAATAATGATAGTTTTAGCCACTATACTTAATTAGCAAGGATATTTTAGGAATGACAACACTTATTTATTATAAATAACCAACTTAACTTACTTCCTTAATCTCCCCAAATAAGTCAATTGGGTCTTATAATTAGGACCGGAGGAGTATATAGTAAGTGATAGATGATAGAGGCCTTCAAAAAAGATTTTTTTAATGAAAATTTGTTAATATTTTTAGACAAAATAGCACTATCCCCTCACTTAATATAAAAAATAGATAATAAATTTATAAATACTAAAAAATTTTAGTTAAATTAATTATTTATAAAAAATATGCATCGATTTTTCTAAAATACTCTTTTTCTTACATTTTCTAAAATATTCTTATTAATCACATGTGTTAGAATCATATTTTTACAAAACTCTTAAATCTCCAAGTAAGTTATATAGAGAGAATTATAATGAAGTCCCAAGAAAAAAAATAATTACTAAAAAACCTCAATAAATTAATAGTCTGTAATGACAAGTGTCAGAATAAAAAATGACAACTTGGACTTATTTTATAATTACTATCATTAGTCTTTAATATAAAACTTTATTTGATTTTTATTTTGATCCTAAATATAAGATCCTAATCCACTTTATCTCTTATATTTATGCATCTTTTTAAGGTAGTCTTTTTAACAATGATAGTTCTAACTAATATACTTGATTAGTAGAGATATTTTAAAAAAAAATAATACTTATTTATTACAAATAACTAACTAAATTTATTTTTTTATTCTTTTTAAATTAGTTAATTAGATTTTATAATTAGGATAGGAAATAGTATTGTTTTTTGGGATCTCATGAGGTAATAACAAAAGAGATATCCATGATGCTTGAATATTTAAAGCATTAAATTAGAGGATGAAACGCATGGATTTTTCCAGCTAAGGTGCATCTGACCTTTTTAAAGACAGAAAAAAGACATAAAAAGAGGGGATAAAGGGAAAAATCAAGAATGGGATTCAAGCAGAGGAAGACGACGAAGGGGGATAGAAGGGAAAAGTTTGAATCGTTCTCTGAGCTGGTGGAGAAGAAAGTTACAGTCAAAGTGGTCCACTTAGGTAATTCTGTCCATTTCACAGGGCTAAGACTGTAAACACGGCCATTTCTGAAGAAAAAGCAACGCTTTCTTTTGTTTTTGGCGTGTAAAACCTTGAAAATCCTGCCGTTGCAGACCAGGGCTATGGCGTTTTGAGGAATCGATCCTCCAGAGCCCCCCGAAGAACAAAAAAAAAAAAAAAAAAAACCCACCCACTGCCCCCGATTCTCCGTTCATTTTCCGAGTTATCCTTTGGCTCTCTCTCTCTCTCTCGTTCTGTCTGTCTGTCTGGGGTGAGCCTCTCTCTCTCTCTATATCTCTGGTTGGTTGTCTCAGCCATGATTAGAGGGAAAGATCTTCCTAATGGTCTTGACTCTGATGGGGAGAACTCTCGGAGCAAGCTGTCAAAGCCCAATTTTGACCGTGGCAAGGAGAACCCTGAAGAGAAATTAGGTTATCCGGGAAAGGGTGCGTATTTTCTGAAGGATTCAGAGGCGGGTAGTGATGGAATTCTATTGAAACCCTCTAAAGTCGGGACTTCGGCCTTGCAAGAGCTGACCCTCAGCTACCTTTGTGATAAGGAGATTCCTGGTAAAAGCTTGCTGAGTTCCTTAGAAAAAGTCAGTTGCAAAGGCAAAGAAGTTATCATCTCGGAGGATTCAAATCGGGATGAGAAATGGGTCGAACGGGATTTTCTGAATTTGAGCGAAACCAGGGAGAATTCTTCAAAGCGATCGGTTGAAGAAGAGGTTGTGAGGGAAAATAAGGACAAGAAGCAGAAGCTGGAGACGCTTAATCTCTCTCTTGCCTTGCCTGATGTCTCCCTTTCTCTTACGGCGTCAAACGCCCTGCAAAACGGTGATCAGCCGGTGAGGCCAAGGCCTAGCAAACCGTCAGCGACTACGTATTCAAATGATCATACAGCGGCTTCTCTATCTTACTCGTATTCCCATCCCTTCTCGCACAACCCAAGTTGCTCGCTTACCCGTAATTCTACAGATTTTGATTATTCCGTTAGCAAAGATGATCATATTTGGAACTGCGGAGAGGGGACGAATGGGTCAGTGCATAGTCGGTTCAAGCCCATAGGAGATGGGGTTGCCTTGTCTAATCATGGTGGTGGTGGGTATAATTCGACCATGCAGGGTAATAATAGTCAGTATAAAACTACAAGTTCAGATAACCATTCTTTTTTTCCGTCGGAATTACCTGCCAGGCCAAGATTTGAAGCTCAGTCAGGGGACTCGAGAGGAAGGAATTCTGAGAATCTGAGAGTATTGGAAGGTTTAGATGGTGGGAAAGTAAGGAAGCTTTCTAGACCAGAGAAAATTCTCAGAGAGATCGTGTCGGAGTCTGTCCCAACCATGGCTGCTCAGTTTCAAGAGCTTACTGATGAAGTGATTGCATCGACGAAGGAATACTTAAAGAATCTCATTGAGATGCCCGAGAAGAAAGAGGAAATGGTCAACCTTCAAAATCGGCTTGAGCGAAGATCTGACTTTACTAAGGAGACTCTTTCGAAGTGCCACAAAGGGCAACTTGAGATTTTAGTTGCTGTCAAGATGGGGCTTGCAAGCTTCTTATCTGGCAAAGTCCCCTTCTGTGAGATGGTAGAGATTTTCTTGCATATGAGATGTAGAAATGTGAACTGTAAGCGCGTGCTGCCGGTTGATGACTGTGACTGCGAGATTTGTTCTGGAAATAAAGGATTTTGCAGTTCTTGCATGTGTCCTGTCTGTCTGAACTTTGATTGTGCAAACAACACATGCAGTTGGGTTGGTTGTGATGTTTGTTTCCACTGGTGCCATGCTGCCTGCGGCATTAAGAGGAATCTTATCAAACCTGGGCCTAGCTTAAAAGGGCCATCAGGGACCACTGAGATGCAGTTTCATTGCAGTGGATGTGGACATCCTTCAGAAATGTTTGGCTTTGTTAGAGATGTGTTCGTATTTTGTGCAAAGGATTGGGGTCTAGAAACCCTGGTGAAAGAACTTGACTGTGTAAGGAGGATCTTCAAAGGAAGTGAAGATCGCAAAGGGAAGGAATTGCATGTCAAAACTGATGACATGCTCTTTAAGCTTCAAACTAAAACGGTGTCTCCTTTGGATGCCTGCAATTACATCCTACAATTTTTCAATTGTAAGTCTCTGGACTACTGTCTTCCCCGTTTCATATTTAATTTATGTAGTTTATTTAAGTTTTGAATTATCCACGCTATGCAGCATTTTAATGGGGATCATGCACTTTGAACACGTCGTAGTCTGTTTATCCTTGCAAATAATTTAAGACAGACACATTTTAATTGTTGAATTAATTGCACGAAAACACGTGGTATCACTAAATGATTAAGGGCTTGGCACATCTTCTATTTTTTGACGTGACTTACAAGTATTGACCCATTTCCTCGTCATTTGGAGGAGGGAAAGCAATAATGTTGGTAAATAGATTGCTATTCTGAATACATATTTCAAGTAGAAAATTTGGTCTGCTGCGGTAATGGAATTCTCAGGTTGGTTTGGTTTGATGAATAGACTGGCAGGAATTTGATGGAAGATTTTACAAAAGTTTTCGTGATCCGGAGGGATCTCTACTTGAGTTTGGTAATATAGATTTTCGATGCTCATTAGTATGGGACATGGGGCCATCGGTTATGACTGGGCCTGGAGTGAGCAGGATGTGACATTCATATGGAGCAATTAGATGAGCCTATACAACTGTCTGTTATGCACACGCCTTTAGTACAATAAATTAAGAGGAAAATGGAAGGGAAAATGAGTTGGTGTCATGGTTATAAAAGGGGAAATTCCCAGGAATAATGGCTATAAATGCAGTTGAAGTGCCTCATTCTAATTTTTATTAAGCCATGCTTAGAAGTTAAGGAAGCAGAAGGGATGACGTGCGAAGGGGAGGGATGGAGTAGAAAGGAACTGTCTTTCCTTCCTTGGTATTCACAATGATAGAAGGAAAGTGAAGGGAAAAAGTTACTGGTTTAGATACTCCAATCTAACATTTATTAACTTGTTTTGAATTGATTTGATTGTAATTGTGAATTTGGTATGTTACTAGTTTTCTTCTAATCCCATCCCCTTTCACCCTCACCATTAGCTCCTATTGAAACTCATTATTCTTGCGAAGTTTACGTAATGAAAGCGCCTGCTTGATTTTGGCTGGATGCTGATAATATATGACATCTAACTGTTTGAAGAAATTTCTGATTTTTGCCTGTTTGATTTTAGCTGGATACTGATAATATATGACATCTAACTGTTTGAAGAATTTCTGATTTTCAGATGCAGATGGCATGTCAGACTTTCCTGCTTCCGGTATATCTTCAAAGGATTTGTCAGCATCTCAAGCTAATCTTAGAAAGGAAGCAACATCTCTTTCACAATCTAATTCTCTAATGTCAAAATATACTTATAACTCGAGCTATTCAAGGTCACAATGTGATGCTCTGTCAAATGATCTTCATCAGAAAGATATCAAAGCTTCCATCTTAAATGAATTGAAAAGTGAGAGTGAGTTCCAGCTGGGGGCCCTGTTAAGAAAAGGTGGGCTTGATAGCTTGGAGAGCATTGTGAGGATTAAGGAAGCGGAGGCCAGAATGTTCCAAACCAAGGCAGATGAAGCCCGGAGAGAAGCTGAAGGGTTCCAGAGGATGGTGAGGACGAAAATTGCGCAGATGGAAGAAGAGTATGCTGAAAGGCTTGCCAAGCTCTCTCTCCAAGAGACTGAGGAAACGCGGAGGAAGAAATTGGAGGAATTGAAGGTCTTAGAAAATTCCCATTGTGATTACTTTAAAATGAAAATGAGAATGCAAGCTGAGATTGCCGGTTTGCTGGAGAGAATGGAGGCAACGAAGCAGCAATGGGTTTAACTTAGTACAAGAATAATTTATTTTTAAGAATATGCTAAAATGGGTGTAATTTATTGATATGGTGCCATATGAATGTTCTGTTTCTCGCTAGAATAAGTTATTTTTGGTCGATAAATTTGAATATTGGTAGTGCTTAATCCATCAGTTTACTTCACATGTTGAGAGCCCAATTGCTAAACCAGTGATTTTTGCTCTTTTTACCCCCTAATGCACGGGAGCCTAAGTGTTAGGCTGGGGTAAGTTTCTTGTCATCTGATATTTTACACTTGCTTATGGCTTTGACCTTATTTCTCTGCCCCACACTTGATATAATATCATCTCCTGTGAACTGTTACGCGCACGTTATTGCCCTCTGCAAGTAGAACATATCTTCTAATCGTCCTCTAAAAGCTTGCAATTCTTAATAATTCCGTCTCTGCTTGACTGCTTCTTAAGACCTACAGTAAAATCCATGTTATGTTTTGAGGAAAATAGGAAAAAGAAGTAGGAAAGAAAAATTTTCATGAGCTCGATTTAAAATATAGAAAAAATAGGATTGTAAAATTTTAATAAAGAAAGAATATAAAACAAAAAAGTAATAAAATTAATTAAAAGTTTTCAGCTTCACTTTATTAATTTTTTAAATTGAGTTTATCAAAATTTTTCGTCTCCTCCTCCCTTTTATTTTTCTTATACCACATGAAACCTTAGTTCTTTGATCTTGGGAATAAGTTTCGATACTCATCACTTTAATGAACACCTTAAACTTATCAGATCTGGATCATTTATATTTTATTTTGATGATCAAGATTTAATTTCTTTTTTATTTTTATTTATTTATTTAAAATAATTATTTTAATATGTATAAAATCTAAAATAGATATAATCTCTTAACTATCATTCTTTCAAAAAAAATAGTTTTTTCTATTTAAACATAATTAATTAAAGATTTTAAATTTGAATCGTTCAAATCAAACATAAATAGTCCAAATTTGATGGGATCAGAATACTCATCAAGATAATAAGCACTAAAACTGATTCTTTGACCTTGTGGGTGGAGCATAGAGGGGCAAAGATAGTGGTCGCTTAAATTGTGGGATTTATTTAATTTAGTGCCCTCTGCAACTGTGGGAGCATTTTCTTTCTACTTTTTTTTGGCGATAATTTTCTTTCTACTTCTTGAATTTGATGATTGGGCATGGCAAACTTGGACATGGCGATTCTTTTTCTTTTTTTTACCTTCCCAATTTTAATGTCATAATGACACTTAATGAATCAGCTTAACTTGAGTTCCTTTTTTTCCCCATACAAACTTGAGTTCCTTATAATTTTCTCCTTTTGTGTTATAACTTGACCTTGTGTTATTATGTTTCAGTGAAAAAATTAAATTTTATTAATTACAATTTAAATTTTAATAATTTTTTTAATTTTACTTATATTTAATATTTACATAATAATAAATGAATGGCAAAAGTATATATTAATGTAAAAGATTTAATGATATAAGTTATTAAAAAAAAAAAAGTATCTTCTTCCTCCAGCTTCCGCATCACGGCGAGCGCGTTTTTTGGTTGAGTTTGATATGTGATGACTTTTTAAACGTTCTTCGTTTATTAATGATGAATGTTATTACCAAAATCCAATTTGCACCTGGTTTAAAGAAATTGCAATTTCTATGCTTCTCTTGCATTTTTTATGTGTTATCTTAAAATAGAAAAATATGATGGATATCTCCATTATCCATTGTCCTTACTTCTTGCTAAGAGGTGTTTGGTTATTTCCAAAAATGCTTTCTAAAAGTATTTTTTTACAAATTGAGATAAACTTCTCTACATATTTATTTAGTATACTATAAAATCACTTTTCAAAAAATGGTTTGGTTTCCATTTAAACACTTCCTAAATTCTTTTCATCGATTATTCTTATATTGAAAATATTTTCAATTTAAAATATAATTTTATTTCTTTTATCTCCATGAATCATAAAGACAAAAATAAATCATTTTTTTATTTGGTGAAAATCTCATGTTGATTTGTTTTTTCATTAAAAAAAAAGTGTTTTGCAATTCAACGATCATACTTTATATTGTTTCAACAGTAAAACATTTGATACCCACAATTCAGAAAGCCTCAATTCAACCAGTAACACTGCCCTTTAAGAAGGCCAAAATAAAGTCTGGTGCTTTTTCTTTGAAATCCCCTACAAAGAAAACTACACGACAAACAAGAGGCTGGAGTTTTGTTTGTGTGTATATATATAGAAAAGAGTGAAACAAACATGAATCTGTGAGAGCATGCATGAGCGGGTGATAAATAATTAATTGTGAATTAAAACAGTATAATAATGTTTAATACTACTACTACCATAAAGGGAAGAAACCGCTGATTATTTCATGGCGTCGATCAGTAGTCTGCGGGGAGAGTAACAGAGAGGCCAACAGTGACAGCAAAGAGGAATAGCAAAAGAGCAGAGAAATTGAGGACGAGACCCTCTTGGCTGCGACCAAGTTTCAGATACTGGAAGCGTTGGACAAGGCCCGTCTCTGCTGTGCACACTGCCAGCAGAAATATGACCATCCCCATGAGCCTGTGCCATGGCTTCATTGAAGCTCTCCTTGACATTTCTGCTCCTGGGAAGAAAATGTGAAGAACGCCAACAAGTACTGTCGTCACAAAAACAACAGCAACATTAATTAATGGGTTCGTTTTAATTCATTCTTCATTAGATTTATTATGATGATAGATACCTGCAAACCAAAAGAGCAGATGGCAATCATGCCGAACCAAGAGTGTAAGGTGTAGATGTGATAATGAAGATGAACCTCTTCCTTATAAACTGTAATAACTCCAAGAATTCCAGATGCTAGAGCTATCAGATGCAGCAGCATGTGTGCCACCTTCAACGATCTTCTTTTTGCTTCTAAAGCCTTGTGCACTATTATTGCTGTTTCAACCCATATATAATTGCATGTGTTGTTAGTTACACACACACACACACACACATATATTGAGGCTAATAGTGAAGAGGGACTACTTGATGATGCGGGTTATTACGCACGTACCTTCTCCTCCGACTAAAACAAAGCCGATCATCATCAAGAGAGTATGAAACTGCAGAGAGAGAGAGAGAGAGAGAGATTGTAAGAAACAAGCATACATGTAAAACAGAGAAGAAGTGATCACAGTAGGATTGTAACAGATGAAGTAGAAGACATTGATGAGCTTGGGTTTGCTGGGGGAATTGAAAGCGAAGCCTCCACGGAATCTGAGAAGCCAAATGAACACAAGAGTGGTGACAGCGATGAACAACAAGTGGGCAAAAATGGTGACTGGAAATGCGTGTAGTTGGTAGCTGCGAGGCATTTTTGGAGTATTGAACGAAGAGAAGAATAATTTCTGATAAATTGGAAGAAGCTAAGGATCGGAGTTGGTGTTTCTGGTAAAGGAGAAGCAGTATAAATGAAACAATGGTTAAAAACGGAAAAGAACCAAACACCGGCGACACGGCGAAGGTCGGAAGAACCGACGTCGTACGTCTGGCCGGCTGCTATTTGGTGACAACTTCTATGAAGTGAAGCATTTTATAGTGAGTATTAGGATTTTATTTATTTACTTTGATGAATCATCTGTTAAAAATGATTGGTGCAGTTATTCCCTTAGTCAACTATGATATATTTTATTATGGAATTTATAATTCGGCAGTCCAATAAAATTAATTGAGATCATTAATTTTTTTTTTAAAGAAAAGGTCCATTTTATTAATTTTTTTTAAAAAATCATTGCACTCGCTTCACAGAAACGAAAAACAAAGAAAGCGGGTTAGCCCAGATACAACCTTGGTAGTATTATTTCTTCTGAGAGTACTATGGGCTGGCCAAGAAAGTAATAAAACGTTGAAGCATCCGAGAGGGAAAAGTTTGTCCAATTATTTATACATTAATTGTAGTTATGCTCGTGTCAAAGGAAAATGACAAACACAAGATTCCTTTCATGATCTTTGATGCTTTGGATGGCCAGACGTGCCTCGTAAGAATTGGCCTTTGGCCTTTTCCATTACATGTAGAATTATTTTAGAGTTGTTAAGGAATGATATTTTTTGACAAAAAAAATGTTGACAAAAAATAATTGATATGCCTAAAATTACATATAGAGAGAAGAAAAATATGCTTATATTAAGTTTCTTATATTTATTATGTTAAGTTGTCTAATTAGTACATTTAAAACGGAATAAGAACCTAACAATTCTAAGATAAGATATACTATATATCCTTGAATTAATATGCGTTGCATTTTGTATAATCACATTATACAACGTTACTTGTTTACTCACTCAACAAGATTTTTCTTCAAGTTTATGGCTTTATAATAAAATAAATACCCTTCATAATTCAGATTGATTTAATTTATTTACTGAATGCAAATATTTATGGAAAAAAATCAAATATATATCGTTTAAAAATCAAATGAGCCGCTTTAATAAGAAGCACATAGCAATGCCGTCATAAGTTCAGAAGAATGTGAAAAAAAAATATTTATGCACACCGTGTTATTATTATTTGCAGGAAATGAATAGTGGAGTTATTACAAAATCAATTGAAAAACTTGAAAACAAAAGAAAGCATATGAATATTGGAAATGAGAGCATAGACGATGGAGAAGAATGATTCAGACATAATGGGCAAGACCAACGGAAAGATCAACGAAAACACCGAACAAGAGAATAGCGAGGCCGGTGAAGTTCATGAGACGTCCTTCTCCATATCGCAGAATGCTGTTCAGCCTCAGGAACGTGTACTTCTCCATTAAACCTGTGAGAGCCGCGCATATTCCCATGTACAGCAAAGCTCTCCCTCCAGCTATGTGCCACGGAGCGATTTTAAACCTTGTTACGTCCGGAGCTCTTCCCATGAACGTGAAGAATCCAATCACCCACTGCAATATATATATATATATGGAATTCATCCCTTCTTCTTCTATAATATCATCTTTACAGGGTCGATCGTATAATGATGAACACACACACACACGTACCTGTATGCCGTACAAGACGAAAGTGCCGATGCCAATCCAGGAATGGAGGCTGAACACGTCCTCCAAACGGGCCATGTCGTGGAACTTGAACACTGCGCATAAACCAACAATTCCCAGAACGAAAGCAATCAAGTGAAGTAACATGTGCATGAACTTCTGGGTCGACCTCTCGCTTGGTATCGTATGGTATGCCATTATTGCTGCTCATAATCACACACAAAATTAGCGTTACTTTGCATGCACGATATCAGTACTGCAAACACACCATGCTGATCTCAAGATTATTGGTATATACCTTGACCCGACATGAAAATATAACCCATGAACATCAGAAGAGGGTGAACCTGCGTACGTAAGATTTTGATGTTAAAAAGAAGACGAACTTGTTTATATAAGGGAATGGGTGTGTGTGTGTGTGTGTGTTGTGTTATACGTACGTTGAAGACTCGGTATCCATCGGGAGAATCATATTCAATCCCCTCACGATAATGCAGCAACCAGATAAGCAGGAGGATGATGGCGAGGATCCCAAACAATTGAGCAAAAATGGTAATGCGAGAGGCACGGCGCCTGTAAACCACCGTATCCATATCCATTGTGGCAAACGCAGATTTTGGATAGCTCTGGGACTCTGAAAAGTTTGTGTCGTCTTGTGATTCTGATATGGTGGTGTGTCGTTAAGGTTCTTATATATAGATTAGATACTCACTGTTTTTCGGCTTTACGAAAGGGAGGGAGAATTGCTTGATCGGTTGGTTTTGGAATTTAGATCACAGAAAACTTTGAGCTTTAGCAAGCATCTTTAACAATTTGTGCCTCAAGTGCACAAAACAACAAAAGAGGATATATTCTTGATTATAATTTGGAAGCCAGCATGTATTATGTAGCAAGTGTCCCCCATAACGTAGAATCCAGTTAAACCCAACTCTATTAGTTTTCAAGTGGGCCCAAATGATCTGGCGTTGTTCTTAACCATGAGGATTGGCATATTTGGATTCAGAGCACATGGATCACATAATCATTCAAGAGTTCTTCTCATTGGCTCATACATCTGAAAATCACGAATGTATCAGATATATAATTCAGCTGATAAAACATAAGGATCATGAAATAGTAGTGAATGTGGTTATTTTCTCGTTGGTTAATTTAATCACTGAATCAAGAAAACAGTTGAAAATTTATAAATACATATGTGTATGTGTGTGTCTGGTAGGTGTACTTACTAATATTTTGAACATCAGAATCATTAAGGTACGTAATGTGAAATGCAGAAGAAATTTGAAATGAGATGAAATGAGAGAGTGCGTGTGTGAGATCAAAACGGAAAGTTGAAAAGGAATGAAGGCATTCATCTTTAACAAGAAAAGTATCTTTCACAGATAAAATATATATATATATATTTTTTGCTAAAGCATGAGTATTCTCTTGTTGGAGGCAATCCTATTCGAGGCACTGTCGGGTATTAAATGTGAGCACCTCTCCCAGCGAGGATTCGAACCTTGGTTCGTTACGTTGTGAGGGATTAGCCCCTTTCAGTAGACCTAACCCTCATTGGCACAGATAAAATATACTGCTGTCCCACACATTCATAAATGATTTGGTTTCTGAGAAACTGAAAATGGATGAAGAGGTTACTTTTCTTTTGGACAAAGCTCTGTCTCCGATGTGCTTTGTGGTGGTAAAGTATGGGCTTACCTTATCCATTTGCCTCCGATGTCCGATCATCATGTGTGTCCATCTATCTCGCTAGCAAGCCCTATTGGGCTCACGACCCATTTTAGCCAAAAAAGGCCCAATAATACACACTGGTTAGTATATTGGGCCCCCCAAAAAGAGGGTCTAAATCCAGGTCACTATTCCGATATTACCCCACTTATCATTTCAGCTCATCCAGAGTAATTTCCTGATGCTAGAATTTTAACTGCTTTGCAAGGATTTATAAACCATCAGAAGTAGTCTATTATAATCAAGTCGCAAAGAAACATAGCCAAGTTTTCATATTAATCTCCTAAATTTTAAAAAAATCTCAAACTTTAATTTGGTTTCAAATTCTCATCCTTGCTGTCATCCGAGTCGAGAGGAAGATAGAAAAAGCTTGGGCAGTGTATGTTGATGAGGCTGCAATAACAAGGACCACACTCTAAAGTTGAAGGTTCTTCCCCCCACAATTTTAATCATGCCTCATAATGACCCCTGTGAATTTCTTATATATTAGGGCAAAATGCAAATCAGTCTGCGATCTCAACTTAAACCCTTTTGTACTTTCTCTTCCCTCAATTCTAAGCTTCATCCACTCCATCACTTGACTTTTTTGTCCAAAATAATCCTAGTTATATTTAATCAAGAAATTAGTCACTCCATTTCAAAAACAAGGCAGGAGGAATTGCGGATTTAAAATTATTGTTGAGCTAGCTGTGAGAGTGCAGCTTGTAGCTGGCTGGCTATGATTGAAGTAAGAATTAGGTTAAGTTTTTCACTGCAATTCTAAAATACTTTAACTCTCGCGAGCATACTAAAATCTATGGTCATCATTGATGTATTTCTTTTTCATTAAGAATTTCATATTCATAGGATTGGCAAACAGATATCATGGAGGCACATATACTCTTCTTAGTGGTTGTCAGATAAGCATAGCCACTCTGATAGAGACATTTGCCTCAATTCATTTGCCTACTTTTGCTTTTTATCCTCCTTTGTTAATTCCTTACATAGTTTTCTGCCATGTTCAATTATATAACGTTGAGATTCTACTTTTTGCCATGGTTAGATGTCTATTTCCTAGGTCAATTTGTTCGGTTAAACCTAGGATTGGCTTTTTACATAAGCTTCTGGTTTACGTAATTGTATTGTTTCCATAATGCATATGGGGGGGGGGGGGAAGCATCTTGAAACAATAATTCAGATGTGTAGATATATAAAATTGGGAGAGAACAATTCCCTAAATTTTGTGGAATGTGTGCACATGTGAACAACTATTAAAAGACCACAAGAAGATTGGAGTTGTTGCAATTGTAGGAAAATTTCTTCGAAATCACGACATCCTTTAATTTGCATAGTTAAACTGAGAATTAAAATTAATAAAAATGATGCGATTAATATAATCGCAATTACTAATTACTCCTATGATATTCTATTTTTCATTTAAAATAAACACTAAACTTACGCACGTATACATGCGAGTTCCTTTAGAAGAATTGTTTCACATATCATATTTTTTATGAAGAATCTGATTTAAATAGATAGAGCACTACGTTTTCCCCCCTCACTTTATAAATCTAAGGTCCCATTTGGTACGAAGCAATGAAAATGAGAGATTGAGATTAAGATTACAATTGAAAAAAATCATTAAAATAGTATTTAGCATGAGTAATTGCTTATTATATGGGATTAGGCAAACCCATAGAGGTGAGATTGAGGAATACTACTTCCCCCATAATATTCTCCAATTCCACATACATGGGTTTGGCTAATCCCATATAACAAGCAATATTTTATACTAAACACTCTTTTAATAGATTTTCTCAATTGTAATTACAATCTCAATCCCTCATTTTCAATAATTCTTACCAAATGTAACCTAAGATCCAAGAAGGTCTTAGTCTATTCATATATTTTTATAAGTTGGATATGTGAATAAAGAGGAGGATGTGTATGAATCGCACGCAGAAGACATAGCATGCATCTACATATATAGGCTGATATTAATTAA
Organism: Neltuma alba; assembly: GCF_004799145.2. Taxonomy (NCBI): domain Eukaryota; kingdom Viridiplantae; phylum Streptophyta; class Magnoliopsida; order Fabales; family Fabaceae; genus Neltuma; species Neltuma alba. The sequence continues at coordinate 12,320 of NW_021637960.1, read as the reverse complement.
ATGTTTGTGCAGGTAAATATGAAACTATGTAGATGCATATAGGTGAGATAATAAGTTGGGGTGTGTGCGTAGAACAGAACATACATAGGAAAATTGAGAAAAAAGGATTGATAAAGACGTAGAGAAATGGTAGTGCCGTAGAAAGCAACTCATATATATATATATAAATATATATATATGCAACAAACAAAAGAAAGAAGGGCAACCGAGTGGGCATCTTTACTTTGATGTATATATATTTGACGGCACCTTATTCAGTGTCATTATATATCAGCCGCCTGCTAGTTCCAAGGCTTTTTAATTTATATTTACATGTGTGTTATATATTTTTGAGAGCTCCAAAAATTGATGCAGATTTTATGATACTGTCTAATAGGGGTATATATTATATAACTAAATGGTGGCTCCACTGCAACAACATCAGCCTCATACGTCTGTGGATGTTTTGGTTAAAAGGCAGAGGTTGTTGAGTCACAATCCAGAATACGAGTAAAGAGGGTTGGATCATATTCATCTCATTCTCCCTTCCCTTATCTTCTCACAGTTGTCTCAGAAAATGACTCGGCCTGCCATATATGAACCGCCACTTTCAGGCTGTCTCTTTCAGCATATGAGAGAGAGATAGAGAGAGAGCATCAACTCTATGCATATACCTTTTGAAGTAACCCTCACATTCTTAAATGCATGGCCGCCTTGTTTGTTTTTCTGCTAAATTACAAGTATTTGAAATGGAAATATTGAAGCCACAGCTTTAGGGTATGGCTTTTCAAGAATTGAGTGGACGAACAAACATGTTCCAATATCCGTTCATGGCATTGGCTGTGAAAAGAGGGGAAAGGGACTTTCACCAGCGATGATGTGTCAAGCTGGGGCTGAGCTGTGCCAACTAAATAGATATTAATTTGATCATTACTAATATATAAATATATATATTCTTCTAAATATTCTGACCCTAAACCAATCTTTTTGTTTTAAGTATTCCAAATAAACCCTCCTCCCGTACATTTTTTCTAGTGCCCTGTATATGTCTTCATCTGGATATCAAACAATATCTTTAAGCCGTTCAAGCTTTAGCCTTTAAGAAATGAAGATGCTGCTTATCTTCCTTCTTAATTAATTACCTCATCCCGTTTCTCTTTTGTAAATCCATGGTGGAAGTTATATCTAGACTCCACTCCACCACATCATATATACAAGCCGTGCAGCACTATATGACGAATTTCTGTATAAAAATTCTACATATACATATATCACATACAGTTTGGCTAGTGATTAAATTCAAGTCTTTCTATGCTAGCTTTGCACGTACAAGTTAGAGCCACCCATTTATTGCCCCAGAAAAAAAAGAACTAATGCAATCACTATATAAATTAATATTAACTGCCCCTGGGCATATTTGCCATGATAATATAGCAGTAGTAGCATTGGGAAAACTGCTGCTGCAACGTAACGATTAGCTAGTAATACTTCTGGTTCTAATTATAAGACCTAGTTGACTAATTTGAGGAAATTAAGGAAGTAAGTTGAGTTAGTTATTTGTAATAAATAGGTGTTGTCTTTCTTAAAATATCCTTACTAAGCGATTATATTGGCTAGAACTACAATTATTAGAGGGACTACCTTGAAAAAAATGTATAAATATGAGAGACAAAGTGAATTGGGATCTTATATTTAGAACCAAAATAAAAGTCAAACAGGGTCTTATATTAAGAACCAGAGATAATAGTAGTTTTTAGCAGTGTTCAGCTGAACCTTTGAGCCCAACTATATTCCATTTTTGTAGCATAAATAATTTTTAATTACCATTTTTGATAGATACGTAACAAGCCATATAAATATATATATCTTACAAATGAAATCTGATGTATGAGTAACAATAATGTTCATGATTACTTGTGAATACTACTACTTACTATCTATACATATATATATATATATATAGAAAAAGTGGGTGTGTAAAATTATATGATTGATGACAAAGGTGCGGAATACCGTGTGATGATTTAATATTGTTGGAAGCTTTATGTCACTATCTTTGATGTATATAAAGCTTGACATCATGTCAAGAGAGAGTAAGCTCCATTAAAATGTCAATGATTTAGCTTGGGATATAAGCAAAGTATATATATTTTAATTATATATATAATTGATACAGGAATGAGAGCATAAATGATGAGTCACTGAAATGGAAGAACAGAAGAAGGCAGGAAATATGGAAGAGATAATGGGGGGAGATCATGGAGAAAGAGGGATATGGATGGGTTGATGAGCTGGAGATGTGTTATATATGTCGGGAATAAACGATGTGAGAAGGGCCTACGTTCGCAACAACTCCTCAATTTAACTGCAAGAATAATGCCACTGCTTCTCCCAACATTCACAAATAATCTTCAACAGCAACATGGCTGTTTCTGCAACCCCACTGCCTGCTCCCAAGCTCCCACATATATATTTGGGAAAATTACTATGAAATCGTAAGAAAATAAAATTATTATTTCCTATGTCAGAACTTGTTATTATATATTGTTCTATAATTATTGAGATTTTTTAGTAATTACATTTATTCATTTGGATTTTATTGCAATTCTCCCCTAAATATTTCACCTCTCCTTCCCCAATTATTTGTTTCATGTATATATATATACACACCCGAACATTCTTATCATATATATCCAACCTTTTATACATGTTTATATTTTTTTTTTCTCGTGTCTATATCTGATCTTCTCTTTTATTCTATATACAAGTAGTGATTAGTATATATGCATATTGTCATGTGATAACATAATTGTTATTTGTCTTGTGTAACCTTGTATAATTTTTGACTTCGGCGTGCGATGGCCAGTGTGTGTGTGTGTGTATAAATATATTGCACCGAAAGGTGCTAAATTATTACCTGCGCGCAGGTTAGCCACCTTTTCTCATGTACTCTCTCTCTCTCTCTATCTCTCTCAGAAGTTTATGGTTTATATATGATTTTCTTTGGATGCCTTGGGTGGGTTTGTTTGGTAGTTTGGAGAGTAGGAAGCATTCGGTGGCCACCTCAAGTTGATCATTAAGATATTATTTTCCATTAAAATTAGTGCTCCGATCCTAGCACATTAATTAAACTACTCATCCGGTCCTAAATACAAGGCCCTTATACACTAATTAGTTTAAAGGTCTTATATTTAAGACCAAAGGAGTATTTATCTTGTCATTTCTTGAAAGATTTGAGTAGTTAACAATATCATTACCATTATAATTAAATAGGTATACATGGTGTTGATTATTTTTTGGAACAGAATAGCGACGAAAATAGAAGAAATTAAAATTATTTCCATTGTTTCCTTTTGTTGGGTTAACGTAGAACGACAGCAATTCACACAACAAACAAAAAACACACCTTAAGTGAGGTGACCATTATGCTTGCGAACACTAATCATAATTATAATAAAAAATAATCTTTTAAAATAAGAGAGCAAAGAAGAATTAGATGACGACGGCAAATTATTAATTTTAAAATTTTAAATATAAATGAAAGATTAGGTGTTTTTTCACCAGAAGATTAAGTATTTTAGAATCTTATTAAAATATCCTTGATTACAGATTTTGAAAACAAAAGGAAGGTCTCTATATTCACCCCCCAAAAAAATAAGGGAAGGTCTCTATAATTTTAGCAAAACATAAGAGAGCTCAGCATGATTTACTCTTTATAAAGAAAAACAAGTTAACAATAATATGAAGTAAATAATGGACATACATATATATAGTAAACAAAAATGGAGTGTTGGGGAAGCAAGGGGCCAAACTCGCAGTATTAATTAGATCATTCACATTTATCTTAAACAATACGCCTTGCCCTTAATCATGCATGTATATATGTCCGCTTTCTTAGTCAATAATTGAACCCTAAAAAACATAAAAACCCAAGTAGAAGAAACATCCCTATATCCGCCCCCCTCAAAGCGTTCACTTGAAGGCTTTAGCTGGACCCTTCATATTCCCCTGCCTCAAATTAGACCTTCTATTTTCAGATATGTCAACTATAGTTTTTCCCCTCAATATATATAAGATAAAGCTCCAAGAGATTTCTTGATTTTTAAAAATATTGATTTTAAAAACAATCGAATCATTCATAAGTGATAAACTATGTGCAGCAGCTAATAACCTACGCATTACGCAAAGTACTGAGCCCCACAGCTTGAGTACACACGCTTCGACTATCAATTATGGTTATACTACTTTCGATTTTAATTTTGGTCCTAAATATAAGATCTTAATCCACTTTGCCTCTTTTATATTTATTCATTTTTTTCTAAGGTAATCCCTGTAATAATAATAGTTCTGATTAATATTCTTGATTAGTAAGGATATTTTAGGAAAGATGATACATATTTATTACAAATAATTAACTTTACTAGTTTTCTTAATTAATTAACTCAAATTGATTAATTAGCTTTTATATTAAGAACCGGAAGTAGTAATATGCAAACATTGGGCAAAACACGAACTTGTAATATTAAAGAATACGAGATCCTGTGTGGGGGGGCTCCCACGCTCATCTGAAAAATATTCAACCTCCACGTGAAACGCCAAAAGGCTCAAAGTTCACGAGCCCTGCCTGCACTTGTTTAATCCCTGTGGTCATTTTTTAACTGCATAAGCTACAAACATCATTTCTATATTATTTTATTCAATTAACCATGTCTTTAACTTTTTTATTAGATTAATAATAATAACGATAATGAATTAATGCTGACATCGTTTGCATTTAGTCAAAATTTTCGTGCCTTAAACTTGCGTCTATGATATGTATATTGGCCTCAATCTGTCAGCTGTATAATTAATGAACAAAGTAACACAAGCTTTGGATGTGTCATTCTCAAAAGAGGTGGCAAAGAAATGATACTTAAGTGCTTATAAACTACTTCATGATATTTGAGACAAACTCTCCTCAAATATTTATTTTATATTTTATAAATTATGATTAAAAAACTATTTTTGTATAGTCATACTGTTCTTCCAAATAAGCCCTTAGGCTCAATTTTAAGTAAGAAGGCCGTCTTACTGGAACAAAGGCTGTTAAATATTCCAACCGGCCATTGCGGAAGCAAACGTGATCTTCACTCTTCTAAAAATGTTCAGTTGTTCACATAAAATTATAGTATTGAAAATCAGACCGATCAGGTTGGATTAGAAATTGGCTAACTAGTCACCTGACTGATCTAATCGGCAAGGGGAAAACGGTGAGTAGGTTGACTCGAGGTGCGACCCAATATAACCCGTAAAAAACCAGTTAATCCGACCGGTTTGACAGGTTAACCCGATTGTGTGTGTTTTTTAAAAAAAGTTATTTTAATGCTAAAAAATTAATGACTAAAGGATTGTATATAAGAATATTTTGCTGCCATAAATATATTTTGATATTTTGCTTGAATGAATATTTAGTGATTTTAATAGTATGATATTATAATATCAATTTGTCAATAGAATTATAGAAAAAATAAAAAGTAAATGTAAGTATATAATTATTTTTTAAATTTAAGGTATTAATTCATATTTCGTGTTTTGGATAGTATGATGAGAATTTAAATTAATTTTAAATTTTTTATTTCTCAATAGTTTAACCTTTAGTTTGACTCCGGTCTAGCACACTACTCCCTCCGTTCCTTATTATAAGAGACATTTGATGCTTATGGCATGTTCCTATATATAAGAGACACTTAAAAGTTGTCTCTAGTTTTTTGTATTGATTTCCTATTTTACCCCTATTTATTTTGTCTCCAACTCATACTCTCTCTCCCTCTTACTTCTTTTTCTTTTAATAATTTAATTGTTTTCTCTCATATTCTCTCTCCTTATTAATGAGGGCATTGTTGGAAAAAACATTATACTTTTTACACATTAATTGTCCTCAACTAATTTTAACTATTTTTTTGATCAACGTAATTTGGTTATTTGTCTCTTATAATAAGGAACGGAGGGAGTAATTTTTAATTTATTGTCTTGACTAGTTTAGGTACTGGTGTGATTTTCAGTACCTTATGTAAGATTCTCTCCTTTTTTTTTTTGCGTTGTAAATAAAAATGAATGAAAATAAGGACACACTTAGCCGTTAGCTCGGGAATAATGAAAAACTTTAAGTATACGTAATTTAATGTCCGCAAGTGTAGCTGGGGGCGCTACGTGATGCGGTGGGGATGGCCACGTAAGGAATGGATAAACTTTCAGTTTTATTTTTCATTTATTATATTTATTTTCTGCTTATCCACGAGGGCTCAGGATGCATCCGACACCACAAGTGCAGTACATGCATCCTGCACTCCCTGGGAGACCATTCTGTTGACGTGGCAGAGCCCGTGTTCGTATTATCTCACTTTAGCCCCGACACGTGGTCCACATTCATTGCGTGGACCCCCCGCCAGCCCCCTTCCTTCCACATCAGCCGAGCACCCCAATTGAGCACTATACTATTCTATGTTTTTTCAGAGGGTGTTGAAAAATGGCTTCTGAAACAAAAAATTTGAAAATTTTTTTTAAAAGAATAAATTCTGTGAAATTTTTTTTTGATTAATCGCTAATTTCATGGCTGTCATGGGAGCGTCGTGAAATATAAAAAGTAACAGCAGCTCTTGGGTGTGCCTTTTACTTTTTTATAATTCCAGAAAAATTCTATCTTTGAGAAAAAGGGATTAATTATAACAACTCAGTGTAGGGGTGTGCATGGACCAGACTGGACTAGGTTTGTTATCAACCCGAAGTCTGGTCCAGTAAAGACCTCGGGCTGAAAAAGACAACTCGAGGTCTGGTCTAGTCTAGTGCCAACCCGAGGTCGGGTTGGACTAGACTTGGTCCTCTAGACTCCCTGGACCAGTCCAGGCAGTCCAGACTTAAATTTAATTTTTTTAAAAAAATTTTTTTTCTTCAATAGGAGGTAAGATTGTAACTTACTATATAAAATTTTGCACATATTTTAATCCAAAGTTTATCAAATTTGATCATTCCTTTTCAACTTCCCAATTAAGTCATGTTTTATTAATTAATCCTCATCAATATAGATCTTAAATTGTAGAAAATATATATGCATGCTTATTACTTAGAAAGTTAATAGATAAATCTTGATTATTTGAATAGATAAAAAATTTATATAGAAAAATTAAATCAAATTAAAATTATATAAATAATAATTTAAAAAAACCGGGCTAGACTGGACTGGACCAATTGGTCTGAGGGGCCAGTCCCTAGTCCAGTCCAGCCCGATGAGACCAGTCCGGTCCAGTCTGGTCCAGTCTTGTTTCGGGCCAATTTTTTCTGGACCAGACTGGACCGGGTTTGCTCGGGTTGGACCGGACCATACCGGACCACCGGGTTTTTGTACAGCCCTAACTCAGTGAATGCGTGACAGAAATGCTTGACTCGACTAATATCAAGTATAGATGGCAAAGGTAAAATAACTAATGCTGCCAAGTATCTTCTTCAATCTGAGCAAAAATAAAAGGTTATAAGTTTGACTCTTGTAAATATGATAATACCTAAAGACTTGTGAAAAAAAAGTAAAGATTTATCGATTGAATTATATCAAAATACTTCTTATCCTTGCTATAAGACTCATTTACTAATTTAAAGTAAATTAAAAAAGTCAAAAAAATATTTAATTAATCTCTTTAAATTAGTTAATTAGATATTAAATTAAAAATAAAAATATATGATAGATAATTTAACTTAAAAAAATAGTATATAACAAGCAGAAATAAAAGGTAATTGACTTTTTAAGTATCATTCACATTAATGGAACAAACTCAAGCAAAATGATCTTGTTATAAACTGTTTTTTAATAGTAATTTACAGAATATGAAATAAATATATGAGATAAATTTTATCTCAATTCACTTAAAATGTGGTTATAAAAGATTTCCACTGCTACGTTAAACGGGCCATTCACGACATATGGAGTGCCTTAATTTTGTTGGTGAAATCAAATCACCTAGTTATCCGGAGTGTCAAAAGCGGCCATTGGATGCGAGATCACGCGCAGCACAGAAGAGAGAAAGAAACGGGCTGAGGAATGAGAACGAGGAAATGAAGGGCTGAGATTGGGCAGTTGGGGTCGAGCCTCGGAAAGTGCAGCGTAAGTCACGTGTACAGTATCTGGGCAAAGCTGCGGCATCGGCCTCAAACCACGATGCGCCTTGGGATCCTGTGTGGATCCCCTTCCCCCATCCCCATGTTTCCTCATCAGCTCCTGTTCACTCCCGGCGCAGCTTGAGGCATGCCTGCACCTATTCTCTAACATGCGCCGCAACCCCATTGCGGTTAGTGGACGACCCCATTTCGGTCCTTTCCCATGCGGGCGCGTTTCCCATTATACAGAAACTAAATTTCCGAGGTTCCACTTTTTGTTGGCCCTTTTAAGAGGAGTTGGAAGAGGTGACGGCGTCGTGGAAGGACGTCATGGAGAGGAGAGGAGGGGCGAGAGGTGGAAAAGGAGACTAGTGAACGGGGAAGGGACAGCGAGAGTCACGGCGTTAAGGATGGGGGTGGCGTTAGGGAGTGCGAGAACTGTGGGTGGGGTCGCGTTTTGTCAGGGACGAAAGTTTCCACCGTTTGGGGGTTGATCCCTCTGATTAGTCAAAATACTGTCTGGCTGGGCTCCACCTCCTCAACGGCTACTTTCTCCCGACGTCCCAATTCTCGCGTGTCCCCTCACCTGTCATCAACAATTCCATTTCTACAAGTAAACTTGTCTTAAACCACAAAATATCTTGTTATTCTAATAATACTAGTATTGTTTAATTTATTGCTTAAAAATATCTATCTCACTATAGTAAATAATTTCTTAAATATTTAGTTAAAAGTTTGATCCTGTGAAAAATGTTACTAAAACCTCTTTAAAAAGTTTAGAGAATTAATTATTACTATTAAGGCTCAATACTTGGGCTTAACCCAAAAAAAAAAAATCCAATAACTCTGTTCTAATAATACTGTTTATCGCTTAAAAAATTTTTAAAACATAAATATACGGTACTACTTGATTGCTTATTGCGGCTCTGAATCAAATTAGCTTTAATTTCACCATTACCACTAAAACGGATAGTAAATAACAATCATGCGTTATCATTATGACAAGATCAAATAGCATCATGAAAAATCATTGCCTTTGTAATTTGTTCTCTGAGTTTTAAATTTTATTCTCTTATGGTGCAATTATTTGCATAAATTTACACATGTATATTCACACACACATATACATATCATGGAAAAAAAAAAAGGAATTAAGTTTATGCAAAGTGAGTTGTATAGGCTCACACAATTGTTGGTACAGAAAAGGCTCACAAAATTGAGACACACCTCTTAATTTAAAGAGTACTTCCAAGAATCTTTATTTATTTATTTAATTTTTTGCCAACAGTTCTCAAGAATCTTTATAGATCATCTGCCAATATTTATTAAATGCATCAGATACGGAAAATTAAATGAAAATAAAAATAATTCGTCTAGAGACAATTTTTTTTTAACGCAGATTTATTTGTATGAGAATGAAAATTCAACATGATTTGCACAATTGAAGCGTAACGATATCTTTTCCCCTTGAGCACATAACTTAACATATTCCTCTAGTCCTATTTATATAACACAAAGGAGGTACTTTTTGATCTTATTTATAGAATGCTGAGAAATTTTTTTTGGGTATAAATATACAATTTCATCTTTCATTTATTATTATATTGATCTTATTTATATAAGGCATAATATATATATATTAAATAAGAATAAAGTTGAGAAATTGTTGAATTTTAAATGAAAGTTAATAAAATTTAAATTCTTTTTTAACTTGTATGAAACATGTTGGAAGTGACTTATAAATAGGATCAGAGGAGTATCAAATAAGAAGCCATGAGTAGGGGTGGAAATAGGTCAGGCGGCCTGTCAGGGGCCTATGGCCTGGCCTGCATTTGGCCTGGCCTGGCCTGGCCTAGCCTGTTTCCCAAAAATGATAGGCTCAGGCCTGTTTGAAGGCCTGTTTAGTTAAATAGGCCAGGTTTAGGCTTTTTAAAAAGCCTGTTAGGCCGGCCTGGGCCTGTTAAGAATTTATAATTATAATATATAAAAAATTAATTAATGCTATTATTGCTAATGTGTTTTTTAATTTATTTTTTAATTTTAATATATAGTTAATAGCTTAATCTTTTCTTAGATTTGAAGTTTAGATAACAAGTGAAGATAAAAATATAATTTAAAATAATAATATTAATAAATAATGTGATTTTTAAATCTTAAAAATATAAAAAAAATAGGAAAGAAAAATTTTGTTTCAAGAATGATAAATTAACTAACTTACGTATTATGTTAATTTAAGTATGATATCCTCTTTATTCATTATAAAATTATTATTTTTTTCCTCTTTATTTATTTGTCTTAATTTTAATTTTTTGTGTGTACTTAAACGTAGTCTTATTTCAAATTTTAACATATAATTACAATTAGTTTTCAATAACATTCTTATAAATTATAATTAAGATTTAAAATAGTAGTTATGATACTAAAATTTAAATAAAAGACAAGACTAAAAATTTAATTATTATGTACGTTTTTTTAATCTTAGCTTTTTTTAAAAAATAATTATTATAATTTGAATTTTTTAAAATACAGGCCTTTTTAACAGGTTTCAGGCCAGGCCAGGCCTTTACACAGGCCAGGCTCAGGCCGAAAAATAAGCTTGTAACAGGCCACAGGCCAGGCTCAGGCCAATAGGCTCCAAAACAGGCCTGACCTGTTAAGAGCAAAGCCTGGCCTGGCCTGGCCTGTTTCCATCCCATGAGTTTCAATAAATAACCAAATTAATTTCCACGTGTCATCACGTGGCTTTATGACGGGGCGCCGAATATTTGCACGCTGGCCCACGCCGGGCTCGTTGATGATTGATGGACACGGAGCGTTGAAAGTTGAAACTTTTCGCTTCATTTAACGCCCGTCGGATTATTCAACTCATTCACCAATTTACCATGCCGGTTACCCCAGGCCGCTTGGTGGGGCAGGGTAGGAGTCTAGGAGATTTGGGGCCCGAGGCTATTCCTGGGATTTCACAATCCGTATAAACTTTCCATAGGGACGGTGCTCTTGCCCAATCGAGGATGCAACCAGCCACGCGAATTTCCACTTTTGACCTTGTCTGCGCTTGGATTTGAAGAAAAAAACTAGTAAATAATGTAATAAAATAATTAAAGAGGTTCCCCTTTCTGCCCCAAAAGTTTGCAGAATATGATTATTTTAGCCCTAATCATTCATACTTTTCTTGTATTGGGGTGGGTTTGATCCACTGTCATCCCTAACTTTTATTTTCTCTTCACTCTTTTTCGCTCTTTTTTTTTTGTCTTATTATAATAATAATAAAATGGTTCTCAGTGTTGGCACTTTACCCCTCCCCCAAGTCTTCAAAATATTCAAAGCCTGCCCTTCAAGCCTTCTCATTTTATTTTATTTATTTCGTAAAGTGTTTGCGAATGGTTTCGGTGCAATAAGAGTCATAAAAATATTTACATAAAAGTTTATGTTAGTGTTAAATTTGAAGAAGTCTATAACACTCTTGTATTATTAGGTGAAGTGGGTTCAATAGCAAGTCCATATTTTAAAGTGTTTTTCCCCTTTTAAAGATAAGCACTCTTGTTCAGCTTACAAAAAAAGAAAAAAAAGGATAAGCACTCTTGAATGGGAAACTTGCCTACTTGACCACATATTAAAGTCTCGTTACCGTTTGAGGTGGATAGAGTTTTAATGATTAAGTGCACATGAAGGTTCTTTTACCATTTTCTTATAACGGAGCACTGGAAGAAGAAAAGACCCCAATTAATGTCATCATAACCATTATGCTTCAATTTGGCTTTTTTTTTGATTCTAATTGAGGCAGTGGGAATCAAAACTCCAAACAGATTGAAGGACTCTTTTTAAGTCTTGGCTTTATACGCAAACAAGGCAAACGTTTAATTTTAATTATCGTTTTCTGACTGTTTTTTTTTAACCCTACCCATGCGGTGATCATTTTAATTTGCTCGGTAATTCTTATGAAACCATAAATTAAAGTTTATTTTTGTTGGATTTTTTTATATTATAAAAATAATTATATACAATATATTTAAATACTATAAAATTAAAATACCCTACGCATGCATTTACACTCTGGTCACATAAATGTACAATTATGAAGATTTAATCTGAATAAATTTTAGGTTGGGGCTGCATATTAGGTGTTTTCCAACCTCATTCCATGCATATGCTATCATCTCTCTCGAGGGACAGTCTATTAAAGTCAAAACACATACTGAAGCTTTACTGGGCCTTCT
>NW_021637959.1:0-23709 GCF_004799145.2 Neltuma alba | reverse complement strand
AGAAATGACAAAAAACTGTTTTTTGGAGAATAACTCCAATAATAAGCATGCGCGTGGAGATAGGTAGGAAGAGTGCAGGTAACCTTGTGTGCACTGTGAGGGAAGATAAGGATCGACAGAGCAATTAATTATTTAATTTTTAGATTATTAAAGCAAATTCAGATTGGAACATTTGAGCTTACGTGTCAAGGTTTCAATGGGGGGCAGTTACTGCCACCTGGTCAAAACGTGTCAGACAACTCGCTATCTGAGTAACCGCGACGAATCGCATGCTTGACACGTGTCACAACAAGGCTCCTTCATGGCCTTTATATTCACGTCTCTCCCTTCACTTCCCGTTCGTGGACTTCCGTGACTCTCTCTTTCCCTGTTCCTATTATTTGCCTTCCTCCTATTTACTTCTTATTCCTCAATTCCCTCTTCTCCGATCCTCCTCGTTAATCACTATCTGCGTTCTGCTTCTCGAAGGTTCATCGATTTTTCTCGAGAAAATGAAGGAAACTGCAGGAAACCCTCTCCACCTCAAGTCTGTCAACCACATCTCCCTCATCTGCAAATCCGTCGAAGAATCCATGGATTTTTATCAGAAACGTTCTTGGATTCTTCCCCATCAGGAGGCCCGGCTCTTTCGATTTCGATGGCGCCTGGTAGTTTTTCCTTTTCCCATCGTCCATGATACCATACATGACAATACAAGATCCAATATTCAGGGAATAATTAATAGCCTCAGAAACGTTTCAAGACAAACGAAACCTAGGGATTTTCTGCGACTTCTTTTATTTTCTCTTCGTCATGACAAACATTTTGGGCTTTTTCTTAATCTGTTTTCATTTTTCTGTGGGATAATTGGTGTACAGGTTGTTTGGCTATGGAATTGGGATTCATTTACTCCAAGCAGAGGACCCAGAGAATCTGCCCAAAAAGACGGTAATTAATCCAAAGGATAATCACATATCGTTTCAGGTATGATTTTGGTCCAATTATGGGGATCTTTTGATTATTCCCCTGTTGGAAGAAGTGAGATTACAAACACAAGCATGTTAGTCCCATCCCGCGTCCTCATGATTTTGTTTGTTCAAAACAATTATCGTAACATATGACTCGAGTACGTCATCATTAAATCAATAAATACAGTTTCTCTCCCCCCAACCCAAAAAATTATATTTAAATAGAATGTTTAGTTATTGAAAATTCTTAAGAGCTGAGCTGTATCTGAGGAGGAAAGCAAATTAAAGACGTAAGAAAATGTTGTACGCTAAGAGAAAAATATGCAGGTAGACAATGGGACCAGGATTAGAAAGAACTGTCGGTAATGGTTAATCAATCCCAGCTCCGTATAATAGCTTAAATTTTTGGGAATCGTTAACCTGTCTCTGTCATGGTTGTAGCTAGAAAAGAAGACAAACATGAACTTGTCACCCAAGTATATCGTTTAGCCTTTCCTTGTACGCATTAGTGTCTATGTTGTGTTTGACGAAATGACAAACCGAATATTAACTAAGGACTTCGGTTTTTCTTGAGATCATGCAGTGCGAGAGCATGGGAGCTGTGGAGAAGAAGCTGAAGGAGATGGAGATCCCCTGCGTGAGGTCCATGGTAGAAGAAGGTGGGATCCAAGTAGATCAGCTGTTCTTCCACGACCCAGATGGATTCATGATCGAGATATGCAATTGCGACAGCCTCCCTGTGATTCCCATAGCTGGTGAGATGGTAAGATCTTGCTCTCACGTGAACATGTTGCAGCAGCCGCAGCAGAAGATACAGATGGTCCGACACTTGTGAGGCCAGAAGAATTTCTCAGATACATTGTTTGCACAGTCACAAAATGCTAAAAAAAGCCAATAATGACGGCCAATTCTTGCATGCTTTAGGGACCCTACTCGAACTGATTTTTTTTCAATGTATTACGTGACTTTGCAATTAATGTATCCAAGAATTTTTCGTACTAAGCTATGTTTTGGTGGAAGATAGGCAGTGGGGCTGGAAATATGCATATATAAAGAGAGAGAGCTTGTCGTTTTGTGTGTTGTCTATGTATCTAGGAGTCATTTCCTTCCTTTTGTTGGCTTTAGTAGTTTACTTTTCTAAGTTGAATAAACAATTCTCCAATTGTTCCTAATGGGAAATTGGTCCTTTCGGCTTCTAAGTGGAGTCTTGTCTGACGTTGATGTTGCTGTTTAGGTTTTGTTTTCCAAGTTGAACACCAAGCTTTTGAAAGATCGTTTGATTGAAAGGGACCTACAAATATGGACAAAGACAACCAGAAACTGTATTATATAACTTAAACTGTTAAAATAATGTGTGCTCGTAATTACTTGCGTCCCCAAGTTCTTGCAAACACTTGTCGTTGGAAGTGAGTGGATTACTAAAGTAATACTTGAGGTGTTAAATATGATCCATAAAACAAGGTTTTATTTTCAGAGTGTTTTTACACTCTATGAAGTAAATATGCAAGTACTAAAACCAAATATGCACTCAGTCTGATTTAGCTAAATTATTGGATCAGATTCAAAGAGCCAACTCAGCCAAAATATTAGGTAAAGAAAGTGGTTATTATGTGGAATGCTGGAAATTAGGTAGAGATGAAATATGCTGACGTTGGCTATAACTCTAAAGATAGAGAAGAGTCCAGATTCTTTGACGATGGCAGAATACAACGAGGCTTCGATTTAGCTAATGACAATATAAATAATACATGCTACCTCCGTCTTTAATGTACTAATTAAGAAATATTAAAAAAGTCACTAAATTACTTAATTATATTATATGTTACTTGATATCTCTAAAATATTTATATAAATTATTAGATTATATATAAATTTATAAATGAACTAAATTAGTTTAAATAAAAACGATAAATATAAATAATTTAAAATAATTTAGTAATTTTTTTAATTAATTAACTGAGTTTTATATTGAGAATTAGAGGTATTATTAACGGACCAAATCACCAAGTACGTTGCTGACATCAATGATGTTTACATAGCAGATGTCTCTTTCAACTTACAGTGCTTTATAAATTATAATGATGCACTTCTATTTATGTTACTTATACTATAATTCATGGATTAACAAGTTGTTTGTAGAAGTATTTGAAATTGGCAAAAAAACAATAAACAAAAGAACATCTGGAAGAGAGATGAAATTAAATAACAAAAATGGGTGGGGATTAGGTGGAAGTAGCAAATAGAAAAAGCCAATATATCCCATTTAAAATTACTTTGTGGAGCCGAGAGGGGGATAGGGCAGGTAGCTTTATTATAAGATGTCATGACCAACTAAAAACACCCATATCTTTTTTGTCTCCACACTAATATTGATTGACGGTGCATATATGGCTTTTCCACTAATTATTTGCATTATTTTAATCATATTCAGCTTGTTTCATAGGATCTTATATATTTTGAGTCTACTTAAAACGACTACTCAATCTTATAATTTATTAACCCGAAATAATTTGGTCTTTATATTTTACTTTGCTGAAAAAAACTCGATACTAATAGTTTGTTAATGTAGAATGACTCATAGGTCTTTATGGTTTGCTAAACCCAAAAAATTAGGATATGGATGCAATTGAAAAAATAACATTGAGATGTTAGATGTATTAAAAAAAAAAAAAAGAGCATGGTGCTAAATACACATGAGAAAAAAAAATTGAGATACTAAATGTACATTCACCCTACATTATGAGCAAAATTATGTCACTAAATAATCTAAAATATTGGATACACTTCTAAAATTAGTTTGCGGTGTTAGGTTCACACTAACTCATAAATTAATCTCACATTTTATAGGGTGTTAACAAAAAAATCCATAAATTAATCATTAAATTCTTTATGAAATAAGGTATCATATGAAAAAAAAAAAAAAAAGAGTTGAGCCAGGTTTAATTAATTTACATACCTTTTGGGAAATTTAGCTCTCATTTAGGCGTGAAAACATTAAAAATTTGTTTAATTGATGGTACTAAATACTAGATAATTATATAAAAAATTGAGCCTAGGCTTTTGTACGAAAGATGTAACTTATTTGAAGTTAGATAATATAAGTGTCAATGTGGGAAATAATGAAAGAAGGATGAGAAATCGAATTTTGATTGCTTTTGTCTCCAAAGAAATTGTGACCCCTCTCAATTAGGCACTGGTGAGACAAATCGTGTTTTCATTCATTACTGTGATGTGATTGGTTCAGTAGCTGGGCATATTTATATCTCACACTAAACCACAAGATTATTAAATGATGATCAATGTGGATAAGGATAAATCAAATAATTCATTTCAATGAATATTTTAACTAGAAAATCCAACATTGTTTTGGATGGTATTTTCTCTCTGTGATTAGAATCTGACGTAGGAATATTGGATATACCTTGATTTGATTGCTACCTTTCTTTTACCCTCTTTTTCTTTCTTACTTTTTTCTCCTTTTTTTTAATTGTAAAGGCAATAAACAAGTATAAAAGTTATAATTATAAATCAGGAAAAATTAATATGCAAGTCTTTATAGTATTGTTGGATCAAGTCTCTATATTTTATGAGATCTTTAATGTTTTAACCGTTTCATCCGTTAATCCTTCTATTTGAAAAATGTTAAACTGGGGTTAAACGCTGTTGAAGATACTTATATGGAGGACAAGTAAATTAGATGTGGCAACCCATCTTCTTTCATCACTGTAGAAAACTACTGTCATTGATTTCCAAGAACCTTCTTCCCCAAAGGTCATCACCTGCAGAGGGCAACTTCAAGTTTGATGCTCCTCCAAAAATCATCATGCCTAATGGCGACGCTAGTCCCACCAGATGCAGCCGATGCTGCTAGTTTTGGCATGGTCTCTTTTGCCATTAGTCGCTAAAATCAAGTCCCCTTTCTGTCACTTCCACCACCAGTTTCTTTGACCAAGCTGTAGGCTTTGGAGTTAAAGATTTATGTTGGGATTTTCAGGTCATGAACCGTACTTGCTTTAGCCCCTCCTCCATTTTCTTGAGTTTCAAAAGCCATCCTTCTTATCTCTATAAATCTTTCGTCCATATCAAACTGCTCCTGCATCTCACCATTTGTGAGCTTTCATGTCTCCAACTGCTTTAAGTTGACAAAAAAAAGAACTTTCTTAAGAGACAAAAAGAACGACAAGGCCAACTTGGTTATATACAACATAAGCTTGGCTATTGAGAAAATGAGGGATAATTCATTTTGAAGGGGCTTGAGATAGCCCCACAACAGGAAAAGTACAGTTAGTTAGACTCTAAATCTATCAATTTATTAGCCTTAGTTCTTAAGTTCCAGTTCACTTTCATGCTCTAGAAACAATAATTACGCGCATGTTTGTTTGAAGAAATGCAAATAAAGAGAGGTTTGGTGAGTTTTAGAAGCTTCTTGTTAATTGCATGAATAGCAGAGGAGATGTGAGAGTCCAGGAAGGAGAGGTAGGATTTTAATGGGCATCCTTAAACATCAAGTGTGTGTGACATTCAACTTGAATTCGATGATGTCATCAACCTTTATTGGGAACTGGGCATCAATTTAGGAGATGTTTAGGAGGTTCAACGAGTAGTTCACTACCACGTACCGGAAATCAATGCTACGTCTGATCCCCTTGTCCTCCATATTAGCATCATCAACGGCGTTTCATTATAGTTTGATGTTTTTTGAACAGAAGGACTAACAAATCGAATGGTTGAAACATTAAGGATCCCATAAAATAAAAAATAACTTTAGGGACTTGATTCAAAATGGGACAAAACTACAAGGACCTACATGTTAGTTTTTCCTTATAAATCATAGTCAAATTTAATAACGTCTTGATTTGTACATTTCTTTTTATCTTACACTCTAAACTTTTCAGTGTTCACTATTCTTTTTAGAAAATCATCAACTCTGCTTATATTTCATAACTAATAATTCTAAACCCAAATAATAAAAAATGGAGTATTATAAATGCAAATATATATAAAGTCACATTATTTATACATTATTTATAAGTCATTAATATAATAATATAATTTATTTTACACTCAATATAACGTGCTCCTCCAGTTCTTAAAATGGAAGTTAATTATGGTGTTAATATTAATTCTTATATGATGCCTATTTTACATGTTTATCAATTTTTTTATAAATTAACTTAAGATATTTAAAAAAAAAACATATCATATTAACTAATTTAATTAATATTTTTAATCTATTTAAATTAATTAATTAGATCTCATATTAAGAAATAGAAGATTATGGTCTAATTTTTATGGAAGGACATAACAAAATATGTTTTACAAAAACTGTAATCCAGTTTTGTGAATTTGAGGGGTGGATATACATAAGCCAATCGGGCCTTTGTAGATGAGCCCATGATCTTAGGAGTGCTGGCCCACGTGGGCCTATCCCAGTTGTGGCTCTAATGTCATTTTGGTAAATTTGGGCTAAGGCCATAATCCATTATCCCTAGAATTCGAAACTGTATTAAATTCTTTAAAATAGCAGTTTTTTTTCTATATATAAAAACATCAGGCATTTTTTTACTAATTTTCCTTTGTATTATGAAGGAAAAGATGAGATGTGTTGTTTCCAAGTAGTTACATTTTTTTTTCTGTTTGATTTTGACAATATCCACATTCAAGTTATCATTCTTGCTGCTCTTTGGACTTGAAATATTGCGAGAACCATTAACCTACAAGGCAAAAATTAAGCCAAAAAATGAAGAGAAATATTAGTCAATATCATGACATAATCAATTATTAATCAGGGAACAATAATCACACACACACACACGCACATTCATAACGCTACATACATATACATACGTATACATATACATATAACCCCTGTATGTAGGAGAGTTTAAGGATGAATATTAAGGTTGTGTGGGTGATGATGATCATATAATATCTAGAGGCCTCTTGCAAGCATCTGTTCATAATTCTCCAGAGACTGAAGCCTCTGAATCATGAGATGTTGCCTGAAGTTCTTGATGAAGGCTTCTGCACTTTCGTTTATGTCTTCTGTGCTCTGTCTCTCCAGCTTCTTATTACCTTCCTCTTCTGCTCTGCTTCCAACCCCATGACTGTTTCTCACCATCTTCTCTGATCTCACATCGCTGCTTCCTTCTTCCTTCCTTCCTTGCTGGTTCTGGCTCTTCCTCATCATTCTCTCTCTCTCTCTCTCTCTCTCTCTCTCTCTCTCTCTCTCTGCTTCTGCAATATCTCTCTCAGAGACGACTCACAGCTTATATCTTGCAAATTAATGGAGCTGGATGCTTCATATATGAGCCTCATGTGCTTCCCTTATATATAGCCAATCCCGGGAAGGAGACAACATGTGAGTTAATTAAGTTTCAAGGGAATATTTGATTATTCTTTTCAATCTTTTTGTCTCAACCTTTGGACCCCGCAACCCCATACCCTGTTTCTTCTAGGTCCCTTCCTTTTCAAAAAAAGTTAAGATGTTGAGTAAATCATTAAAAAAGATATGTAAGTTTCTTAGTTACCTATGTTTGTGCTGTCTTTTATCACAAGTATTTAATGATTAATCATTGCCTTTTGAAGTAAGGTTAATTCCTAGAACGCAAGTCATAAAGGTGTCTCAGGTAAAAATTTGGAATCATCCTTTGCTTTCACGTGACTATGCATAACTTGCTCGAGTATTTGTCCAAATTAAGTTTTAGATTTTCACTGCTTATTGATGTACTCTTTCGGTCCTATATATAAGTTTGAAATAACCGAATTACATTTAACAAACTAGCAGTTAAAATTAGTTAAAAATAATAAACACGTAAGAAATATTTTTTTAAAAAAATTTGCTCTTATTTATTAAAAGAGTAAATGATAGGCAATAAATGAAAAAATGATGAAAAAGAATATATGAAAATAATATTGATAAAAGAGAGATATAGCAAACTAAGGGTAAAATAGAAAGAAAAAAAGCAATAAATACTCAAATAAACATAAAAGTAAAGTTTTTATCTTAGATTAGACTCATCTCCAAAAACAAAACTTATATATAGGAGCGGGAAGGAGTATTTTATGAGAGAGAAGAAATGTTTGACCAGTAAGGAATCAATTTGGCCAAGAATATTCAAAGTTTGAGGGGGTAAAGTTAAAAGGGAATAAAAATAACCCACCAAGTTTGAGTCTCTTGAATAATGGGCCATTTGGCTGACTTTGAAATTGTAATTACAAGTTTGAATTTGGTGGGTAGCTTGCCTGCAATCAGAGACAAGGTGGCATACATGTGCAATTAATGAATAATGGTAAGCTTAGGTAAGGATTAACGCTGGCAAAGAAGAGTCCAAAAAGCCAAGTTTTTCGGGTCAAGCTTAATCCAATTTTTTATCCACTTTTATTTAATCAAATTCAAACGTTGTCAGATTCACATGAAAAAAAAAAATCGATGTACATAGAAAATGAGTTCTCAATTTAGTTTATATTTAATTTCTAATAATACTCTTTTGGTTTGATTTCTAAGTCATTTTCAACATGTTTTTTTTGACATATTTATAAGTGATTTTCAATATGTATCACACATATAGGGAAAAAAACTTTAAATTAAAACAGCCTTAAATTGTATTAATTCTACATTAAAATTTAATAACTTTTTAATTTAATTATTATTTAGTGTACATTATACCCCATTAAAACAAAATTAACACAATAATAAATGAAGGACAAAATTGGACATTTATGTAATTTTTTTTCTTTCTATCTTTAGCACCAAAAAAATTTCTTTTTTCTTTTTTCTGGGGGATGTTTGGTATTAGCCAAAAGTGTTTTTAAAAAGCACTTTCTTACAAATCGAAGTAAACTTCTCTATATATATACTTCATATACCGTAAAATTACTTTTAAAACCCTAGTTTGATTTCTATCCAAACAGTCAAACACTCCCGAGAATGACCAGACAAATTTTCAAACAAAAGTGTCCTTTTTTTTGGGCAAATTATGCGCGCAGAGTCACAAATTAAAGTATGGATACATAGAAAACTATTCCCAAAATTTCCTCTAACAACTATAGGGTTGTCATCGAATTGAATTCATTAATATTGAGGAAATGCAAATTTCAATTATTTTAAATAATTAAAGTCTAACGAGGAATCTGGCAAGTTAGTGAAGATAGGCACATTGCATTAAGGCATTGTTGGATGCGGACAAAGGGTGATACCCATAATAAGTGGCATTGCCACATGGGGGTTATATCGTGGAAAATGACAAAAAGCAAAAAAAACAATCATGTTAATTATGATTAATTAATGATGCTGTTAATCACTATCGTTTGGGAGACACAAAAAATTGGAACATTTTTATTTTAATATTGTGTTAATATTATTTTTAGTCCCTCAAACTTGCCCTCATTTTGATTTTAGCCCTTCAAGTTTCAAACCATAAGTTTTGGTCCCTTAAACGGCAAAATGGTCCAAGTTTTTATCAGATGATAGCAACCAATATTTTAAATTAAAAGAAACTTGAGGGATCAAAATCAAAATAATAGTAAACTTAAAGGACCAAAAGTTTGTATTAACTCTTTAATATTTTACTTCAATTAAATCCGCCCTGTACATCCTATCAAAACGAGAAATAATAAATTACATTTTGCCTTCTAGTACATAGTTGTCATGCATATTAAACTTCTTAATTCATAATTATTTACTTCTTATACTCAAGAATCTTTCACACACAAATTATATCCTCTTCCGATCCTTAATATAGGATCTAATTATTGAATTGATTTTAGTCCTAAATATAAGACATATTTATCATATTTATCAATTTTCTCTAAGTTATCCCTATAGATACTCCATCAATCATAATCAAGTAGAAGAGAGAAGGAGAACATTAAAGAAGATGATTATGGTGTTTTAAGAAAAGCATGTCATATTTTTTATAATTAACTAACTTACCTAACTTCTTTAATCTAATCAAATTAGTTAAATAGGTCTTATATTAAAGACCGAAAGAGTATATAGCAGCTGAAAACTGAGAAAGTTGGTGGCGTACAAAAAGCTATGGTATAAAATGGTGCCTCATGGGTACACAATTGGGGATAAATAATTTAAAAGCTCCCGTTAGTTGAGAATGTGAAGCATGAATTTAACAAGCTTCACATTTGAATACATATATATATATATATATATATATATGATTTTATTTGTGTGGTACAGAAAACAGAGGCATCCATATACTGATAGGGAATAACAAATACTAAAATCCTTGTAAAAAGCGAATTAGATTCCATCTCACGCATCAGAAGGCAGTTCATAGCATATCCACTATCCTTTAACATATATGGAACCCCATCTAAAGTGAACCTGCCAGCACTGTGCCTTGCTAGCTCCATGTCCTACACCCCACCCAACAGAACCTACACACACATATATGTATATGTATACTTTACAGTGCATTAGTAACAAAATTGTGAAATTCAACAGTAGTTAACCAACGATAATGCATCTATGCCTTGGGAGAATCATATTTAAAACTCACTAGAATGCTGCCAAAACATGGTTTTTTATATTAACTTCATTGGAACCTTTAAAAAAGAAAACAGGTTAATATAATCTTTAGTTCCTCAAATTTGTCCTTATTTAGTTTTAGTCTCTCAAATTTCAAACTATAAGTTTTGGTCCTTTTAGGGGTAAAATGGTCTAGATTTTTATTGTATTATGGGGACCAATATTTTAAATGAAAAGAAATTTGAGGTACCAAGCTTACGGTTTGAAATTTGAGAAACCAAAACCAACATGAGGACCAATTTGAAGGACTGAAAATTGTATTAACCTAAAGAAAAAAAGAATCATATCTCTGTGTGAGAGCATATGTGCTGTATAAGGATATTAGGTATAGCGTCAGCCTTTCTTTTGAGAAAATGAGGGGGTAAAGGGAAGTGCCAGAAACTTCTGTAAGGGGGTCCTTTATAATGATAAAAGCTCATTATAGAGATCCTAAATGACTACCAATTTCTGTGAAAATAGAGTTGTAAAGTTGATGGGTTTGACTGCATACACATCCATAAGCAGTGATTCTGATTTTTGTCCACACATGAAGGTTATATAAACTGATTGAATCAGAATTGTTGTCTATGTGTCAACCAAACACACACATATGAACATATTCCTTATTCAGGCTTCAATGGTCCTTTATCCATCTTTTCACTTGCCTAAGATTGCAAGGGTACAGCCTAAAATTCCAAAGCATGACAGTTAGGATATAATACAGATTGATGTGCTTCTATAATATTTGCAAAGAATAAAGAATGCCACTGTGCCAGCCGTTCTTTTGAGAACATGAGAAGAAAGAAAGTCACAGAAATTTCTGGAAGAGGATTCTGATTATTATGAAAGCTCATCCCGAATCCCCAACCTAATACATTCCTGTGAAAGTTGAGTAGAAAAGTAGAAAAGTGGACATAGGTTTGGCTTCTTACATGCATGCATATAAGGTCCTTATGCGGAATAAAACAGAATTGCCGTCTATATGTGAATCAAACACACACACTCTTTTTTGTTGGGCCTTTAATGGCTATTACATCCAACTTTTTACTTGCCTGAGATTGTGAGGCTACAAGCCAAAGCACTAAAGCATAAAAATTACGCACATATATGTATATATAGTTCCCCGGGATATAACACATATTGATGTGCTTCTATTATATTTACTGAGAATGAAGAAGACAAGAACATTATGATAACGATAGTTATGGTGAATTTGCTTCTACAGTCTGGTTGAATCCAGCTCCGGTAACTTTACTCAGTGCAGGTTGCTCTGTGGAGACATAACAAGGAACAGGAAAACCAATTGAATCAGCAGAGAATGGATATGAATTTAGAAGGTATTGTCACTGGAGAGAATCAATCTCCTCAAATGTGAGTTTTCACCTTCAGAAATCTATCTGTCTAAAGGTTTGATCTATTTCATTCAGTCAAGTGTAATTCTTTAAACATGTGAGGGGGGGACTATTGATGAAAAACCACTTCAACTATTAGTACGGAGGTTGAGCTCTCCATAAACAACACCCGAATTGATAAGGGTTATGCCTTGCTATATACCATTCTTACCTTCCACCTGCTCGTATTTTTCAATTTGAGGATTCGCAAGTTGACTGCATTCAAAAAAGAGAAGAAAGAAAGTTAATTCAAAAACTAATTAAGTACAGTTCAACAAGATCTCTAAATTCCCCAAAAGATTAGTATTAATGCTTCAGATTAAATGGATAAGAAAGTTTGTGTCCGACCATCCTTCTGGACCAGTGAAATTCTGGCAAACTGGGGAGCAAGCAGAAGGCATCACAGGACCCCGAATGAAGCCATGAGCTTCCCAACAATAAGATCTCACCAATCCTCCACAGCAAGGCGCGAGAAAGATATTCTCAAGGTGTAAATCTTCGCAAGGAGAGGCATCACTGCATGCAAATTTTATAGCATTATGTGAAGCTGATGTTCCTCTGATATTGATGAAGGATATGTGCCTCACTTTCACAGCAGAACTCTGCATGATTCTCTCATGAAAGACAGTTGATGTTAACACATCTAGAACTAGAACCATCTTCCTCAGAGATTAGAGGAATAAAATTTCCTATGTACCTGATTCTGACATGTCATGGAGGAATCACAGTAATATTGATCTATTGTTATTGGATTTGATACTTGATCCATCAAAATATTTCTGAATGTGATATCGGAGGCAAAACCACCACCACCCTATCAATACACACTGAAACTGAGTCTTTCAAACATGAAGCAAAAACTTCAATACCACATTTTGTGTCATTATTGATGAATCAATGCTAAACGTTCAAAGAACTTTGTCTCAATACAAAAAGAAAAGAGAAAAAGAGGGCTGAGAACACTACGATCTTCTAAAGATTACCTGCCATGTCTTGATTCTTACCCCATTACCAGTTCTGTAAAGAAAAGCTCCATCCACTGTTACATCTTGCACCTTCTCCCACGTGTTGAATTTGCCCAAGCTACCGATACTGAAGAATGGTTTTTTCAACCAAACATCAATAGATCCACATGTTTCATGATACACCTCAATGTCATCTTGCTAATGGAAATATATTTGGAAAGGGAAGAAAAGCCTAGTAAAATTCAATTTTGGAATTTCTTTATTCAGATTTTAATTATTATTATTATTTACTGTCATCGATCTAAACATTAAAATTAAAGCAAGAGTTACTCTTACCTGATGCCATGGCCTGGACCACAGGATAAGTTTGTAATCCTGATTTTTGAGGAATTGGTGACTATGGAAATACAATCATCCCCTGTGGTGATAAGCTTTTTATCAAGCAGTCCTTGAGGATAAACAACCAAAACAAGTCTCAAATTTTGAAGTAGTAAGTGACCTGTTTGGATTAAGCAATCCTTGACCTCAACACCCTTTGAAGCACCAATATGAATTCCATCAGTGTTGGGGCTAAAGGCAGGAGCTAGCACTCGGAGATTGGATGTGATGACGTTCCTTGAACTAGTGATGGCCACGTGGATTTGTTGGCTATTGAGCAATTTGAGGTCCTTCACTCTGAGATGGAAGCATCTATGGAAAGTGACGGCCTGCACAGTGTAATTGTGGCTCTATCTTCAGCTGTAATGAAAACAGCAGAGAAAGTAATCATATCTAACATCTGTGAAACTGAAAGATCCATCTCTAACCGTTGGAGCGGCTTCACATGCCTGCAAAAACACATTAAAGTCACTTTTAGTCCTATACTCATCCTAAAACCTTCATAATTCAGACAAAAAATCTTATGTCTAGATGTGTCTATAGCTAAAGCGTAAATCTTTTATTCTATGCAATGGTCTATAGCTCATTTAACTCCAAGTTAAAACAGACATGCGGATGTAGATGTCAGGTGATTTATGGGGGGGAAATAGAAGGATATAAACCTTAGCCAGTTAATTGATGGTTTAACCCAAAAACTCAAAAGTTTATCTTCTTTTTGTTTTTTGGGGCGACAAGATTCAAATTCTTATCTTTCTAATTATATAACATTACTTTGTGAAATGGATATAAACAAATTTGTGAATAAAAGTCGCGTAAGAGGTAGAATACATGATTTGGGGTGGTCTTGCATGATCTGGACCACCAATTGTGGCCCATTCCATTGATAGTGCCACTGCCACCACCATCTACAGTGAGATGATTCAGCCATCTGAACGAAAGCCATTTCTGTCGATCAAAACCATTCCACTGCTCTGGATCTTTTGGTGCCACTATTGATCCTAAGATCTGATCATCCCTCCATCACAAACTCAAATCTCATTATTAATTGAAATATTCATTCTATTTATATCAGAATCTGCATGCAAATATACTTACTCAGACACGTGCCTACGTTATCAATTAATTGTGTGTGCGCACCTACACACACACACACTTCTCTTAATAATTCTTACCAACAAAGTGACCCTGGACCGACAAGGTCCCACAATGTCAAGTGGATACACCAAAAATGTTTTCCCATATGGCAACAAAATCTCTGTTCGTCCATGCAACGAGCAAGCTATTTTCCAAGCTTCTTGAAATGCCTGCACCATTACACATATGAGGAATGACGATAATAAAACTTGAGGTTTGTTTCTTCTTTTTTTCCTGAAACCATGTTCGAGCCGAGAAATATTAATGAAGCTATAGAAGGAAGACATGGCGTACCTTGGTATCATTATGTTGGCCATCTCCTTCTGCACCATAGTCAATGACAGAAAATAACCTTTTAGATCCCTGTGTGTGGGGAAGAAGATGTGGAATCCCAAGCATGAAGATAAGAATAAAGCTTGAACATGAACAAAATTTCAGGTTGCTCATCTCTCTCTCTCTGAAGACAGACCTGAAGTATCAGACTAGGAGACATATAGAACGATTTTGAAAACAAATGCCTGCTTATTATAGTTATAAACAGTTCATTTCACATTCTGAAGGCGCATTCTTTTTCTGCAGTTTCATTAAAACAGGATAACGACAATGCTGGGTCCCGAAAAGAAACAAAACCCTACGCAATGGCATTTGCTAAAGAAAGAACAGTTTCTCTCCACTGCACTTTCCATTTATTTTACTCCCAATATATAGATATATTTTTATAGAAATATATTGTTTAAATGTGAAAAAAGGAATAGTTAAATATGAATTGTTGATTGCCAATTTGACAATTCAAATCTCTATGGTGAAAATAAAGTGGAATGAAAAGTGTAGCAGTCTAGCAAGAGAAAACCCATATAAATCTCGCTCATAAAGAGAGAACCTTTTGTCCTTCATTTGTATTTCTCTCCTCTTTCTTTGACGATCTTTTTGTCTGGTGGTGTCAAATGATTGCGCAATGATTAAAATACTTGAAAATGGAACAGAAAGATGGAGCCTTGGTCATATTAATCACTTCCTGAATCTGGCCTTCTTTCCCTCTACTTGGCTTGGCTTGGCTTTCATACGCTCTAAAAAGTCACATCTGATTTGTAATAAAAACTCCACTTATTTTATAGCGATCTACATATAGGACAATGATCCCCGTCAAATTTCTCACTCGCCCTAAACTGAAAATGTAATGACTTGTTTTGGACCAATTGATGACATAATAAATAAGGGGGTTTCCTAGTCATTATTGTACCTCGTTTGTAATATGATAAAGAGACATGGACAGAAAATGTAAGTTAAAATTATAGAAAAAGATGATGGCCAGTAATATGGATTTGTATATAAAAATTAGAGGGATGTGCACATGTTGTTTGGGAATACGCAAGGATTTGGCAATTTATTTTGATATAGCAATAGTTTTGGTTTTTCGGTTGTGGATTAGGTAGCTGTGTCGTTAATATTGTTGTTAGAAGGAGGTGACATTTTCCTATAAAATTGCCTTTTCCTTTTGTTTCATAATAAGTATCTACACCCACTCCTTTTGACTCATCATTATTCAGATGCATCTTCACTGAAGTGATCTTTGAACCAACACAAACGTTCTATGTGGTAGATATAACACGGAAGAAATGATTGATATACACAAAAAAAGAAGAATGGATGCAGATAACTAAAAATGAAAGAAGATTAAGATACCCTTCTGTAACAATGGCATCTTGAAATTAAACAGGCAAAATCAAGAGATATTAAAATGTGTTTGTAGTATCCATATGCTTCGGGAAGAATCTTAAGGATTCTAGAAAGGCCTAGAATATTCAAGAAGTCACCAATGTCTTCTAGAGAGGTCGGGCATATGTAAGGGCAACACTAGCTAAATGAGTCTAAAAGAATTTTGTTCATGGAATGGTTCTCTGAAGAGTACAAGAAGAAGAGATGAACAAGAAAGTAGTGCACATGTCTTCAAAGCGTACACAGCACTTTTCTTTAGACTTAATTCACCCTCACCTATTCCTATCTTATAGGATGCAAGTTGGGATGTCTGACAAATTTTCTTCAAAATACAATAAAGATCTTTGAATATGGATTGCACTTCCAAAATTCAAGGAAAGACAACAATAGTCTTTACAAAGTGATAATTTAACTTTATTTCTGCGTGCACTCAAAGACAAAAGCAATGAGTTTGATTTTAGTGTTTGTGTTGTGTTATATTGTATATCTTCCAAATGAAGTGATGGTGAATGGTTTATATAGATCATGAGATAATGCCTTGAAGAGATACCTTTTGGAATAGTACCTTATTAAATAAAAAGTCACAACTTTATGTTGGTTCATGAACCAACATAATTTAAATAAATACAATGTATTTAATATGTAGGGTCTTAATATTGTAATTTCCTACATAACCCTTCATATAAATATATTAATATATATGAAGACACAACCCCTCATAAAAGTATATTAATTTATATGAGAACACAACCCTTTAAATAAATTTATTAATTTATATGAAGACAAAACCCCTCACATAAATTTATTAATTGAATATATTTATATAAAGACATGACTTTTTAAAAACACATTTTTTCATTTTAAAAATATTCCAATAAATTTTAGGAATATTATTTTAATATATTTTAGAGGAATCCACATATCCATATATACACACACCCACACGTGTATTTAGAGGATTGTCTTGTATCTTGGGAGAACATTCTAAAAGAATAAAAATAATAGAATTAGATTGATCTTTTTAATAGATGTATGAATACCTCTACCTCTACCCCTCTTCATTGGTAAATACTCCTTACCTCATTTATTATAAAAAAACAACTACCAAAATCATGTGAGTCAAAATGTTATTTAAATTTAGTTTAAAATAATAAATATGTATGATATATACATATTTTTATAATTATACTGTTATTTGTAAAAAGAGTAAATGAGAGATAATAAGTAGAAGTTTATTGTACAAAGATAATAAGTTGCATACATATTTAATAAGGAAAAAAGTTGTAAGATTGATTTAAAATTTCAAATAGAGATGATTTGTTTCTTGTATTTAGGGATATCACTATATATATATATATATATATATATAATTGCTTTTTATAAGAAGGGTATGAGGGATAATCCAATAGTTGAGTGCTTTTGTATGTGCAAATACTAGTAACATTCCCTCCAAACTCCCAAAATCGAGAGGATGATAGGCTTAAGGCCGACAAGGTTTAAAGAAGATGAAAATTCAGAGGTGTTTAGTTTGGCTTGTAATTTTTAAGTTTTACATTGCACGAATTAAATATATGAAATACGTTTTTGTCCCAGAAAGTGCAAAAAAAGTAATTTTCTTTAATTGATGATCTCAAATATTCCCTAACCATAAAACTTCACCCTTCATAAGAGAGCACTGCTAATGAATTATGAAACAAGGGTGATTAATTGGACTTTTTAGCTTTAAATTTATGGTCTACTATATAATTAAGGAAACCATTCCCTTCATCATATACACAAACACGTACATATCGGAATCAATGACATTCTTCATTTCCTTCAAGGATTCCTTCCGCTATCGATTTAAAAGAAAAAAGTATTCCTTCCAATGAAGGTCAGTTGGAATATATGAAGGATTGTG
This sequence comes from Neltuma alba, assembly GCF_004799145.2. Taxonomy (NCBI): domain Eukaryota; kingdom Viridiplantae; phylum Streptophyta; class Magnoliopsida; order Fabales; family Fabaceae; genus Neltuma; species Neltuma alba. Next base: position 5,752 of record NW_021637959.1, on the reverse strand, counting down.
CATATGCCTCATAGTAATCCCACACCAACAGTTATTTTTAATAAAATTATATTACCCCCAACCCTTAATATAACAATTAGTTAAAGATCCAATTTTGTCTCAAAGATATGTGATCTCAATTCATTTTGTTTCCAATATTTATCTATTTTGCTCCCACATAATCCTTATATTAATTTCACATGTTAAGAAGTTTCCATCAAAAGGTAATTTTAGTATAACTTAGAGTATTCTCAATCTATTTTAGACTTTAAGTTAATCTCTGTTAAGCCAGGAGCATTAAGATTAAAGTTTTTCCAACAATTACATTTTTTAATATTCAAACTTATGTTTTCCTCTTTCCGAAAGTGAGACAACCTACCACATGATTAATAGAAACATTTTAGAGAAGACAATATTTATATATTTTATTTATCTAGTTTTTATATCCGGAATTAGAGGTAGTATTACTTTTTCTTTTGGGTAAACTACAGATTATAATATTTGACCAAAAAAAAAAACTACAGATTATAATAGTTTGGTTTTGAATAAAAATATTGAAATGTGGCAGGCCTATCCTTTAATATTTGGAGGAAATCAAGGATGGGCTTTAAAATGGAAGAAGAAACGCGGTGGTCCAAGTTTGCGGCTATGTCAGACAACATAGCCCACATCTTTTACTTTTTCAATCTTTGTTTTTTGTGGGCAAATATGTGACACGTAAATTTGTTGACCAACATCTATCTCTTCAACAAACAATATCCTTTACCAATCTATCATATTTATTAATACAAACTCTAATTTTTAATATAAAAGATAATTAAAAATTTAGTTTGGTTATAAAGATAAGATTATAATTTATTTTACCTCTAATATTTATTTATTTGCCTTCAAATAATATTTATGGTAATTGTACATGTAAAAAAATTATTAGCAAAAAGTAATTCAGATACACATGATTATTTTCAATATTATATATGATATTTAGTTTTGTTGAATCACATTTAATTATTATTGAGTAAAAATCGATATATATATGTGTGTGTGCGCGCGCGCGCATATATTTCTAACCTTTAAGCACTTTCAAAATAATCTATATATGTATATATTATTCATTGCTTATACATATTTAATATATATTACTCTTCTGGTCCTCAATATAAGAGTTAATTAACTAATTTTAATAGATTAAAAATATTAGTTAAATTAATTAATATGATATGTTTTTTTAAACACCTTAAATGTCTTTCTTAATTTAATTTCCTCCTTCCTTTTTCTACTTAATTATTGTTTGGGAGATATTAATGGGGTTAGCTTAGAAAAAAATTGATAAACTTATTAAATAAATCTTATATAGAGGACAAACACCAACTCTTTAATTAGATCCTATATTAAGCACCCAAAAAGTTTTATACTTCTAGTAGGGCGTAAGCTATATTTGGGCAACAAAAAAAAAAAGATAAAGCAAGATTTATTTATTTTTGGCCTGAATATGAAACAAGATTAGTAAATGAATTTCAACGGAGGAATAATAAAATTTAACAAGTTTTTAATTTTACCCTATATAATATATACACTTTTGAAGAGAATAATCTACATAATAATAAAAGAAGGTTAAATAATATATTCACATTAAAAATTTAGTAATATGACTTATGAATAATATGAAATAAATAAGACCAAATAAAGAGGGCAAAAAAATACCAAATGAAATGAAACTTTTTTTCTCCATAGCTTATAAATATGAGTAGAGGAATATAAGCAGAAGAATAAATATTTAAAATGAATATTCAACGAAGCACATGATTAATTAGTTGTGGTTTTGCGCCCAATCCAATCAGGAAAATCATTTTCTTATTCCACGTTTTACCTAATCTTCACAATTAATATTTTGGTGAATAAATATCATAACTAATTATTTTCTCTAAAATATCATAACAAATTATAGCCATAGAAATTAGAATTCAAATAATAACAACTTTTATTTGCTTGTTTTTATTTTTAAACTAATGCGTTATGCATGTGTTATTGAATTTTAATCCCAACTGCTCCCGGTACACAACATAAGTTGTTTATTAAAAAAAAAAAACTTGGTCCAAATATGAATTATTTGGAGAGTAATTAATACTTCTTTTGGTTGTCATTATAAATTTCAAATAACTAATTCACAGATAACAGATAATTAGTTAAAATTAATTTTACAAAAAAGGTTATAAATATACTTTTGTCTCCAAATATGTCCTTATAATAAATGAGAAAAAAGATGAACGAGAATGTGTGAAAAAATATAATAAGAAATAAATAATTAAAGACAGTACTAAAAAAAAGCATTAAATGTCAATACAAACTCATTCTCCTTTGGTCCTATTTATAAATAACTTTCAACATGTTTTATATAGAATAAGAAAAACCTTAAACTTCATTAGATCTTATTTAAAATTCAACAAATTTTTAACTTTATCCTTATTTAATAGTAATATACATTATACCTCATATAAATAAAGCTAACATGATAATAAATGAAGAGTAAAATTGTATATTTATATAAAAAGTTTCTCTCAGTGTACCTATTTACCGAAAGAGGATTAATGTTTATAAAAAGGATCACATCCATTCCCAAATTTAAAAGCTTATTAATAAGACCAGGAGCACCTATTTAATTTGCCAATTTTATTCCTATAATTAGTACTTAAATGTAACTGTGTTCTTTATGGGTAAAGTTGGAAAAAAAATTTAATTTGAAATCACTAGTTGCATAAAATTCATCGCCTAGCAATTATGATTATCATCCCCAAATCAACCTTAGAAGTAATAAAGAAGCTGCAGAAAAAGACTGTCGGCAATCTCCAAATCCTCAATGGCTAGCATATAATTATGAGATAATATTCCATTTTCAGAATTTTTTTCTTTGTACAAAAATCAAAATCAAAATTCTTCAACAATCCCATAAATATTAACACATATAATCACGTACGTCCACCCCAACATCGATCAAACAAAGCCACTTCTACCTTTCTAACTAATAATCTAGAAAAAGAAAAAAGCACTAAACTAATTAACTAAACACATAAACATTCATGCTTGTGTTCTTCTTTTCTCGCACTCCGACGGAATATCCTGTCTCCGGCCACCGTGAAAATCCAGAAAATATTTAATGAATTACCTTGATCTCCGCTTCGCCTGCTTTCTCCTTCGTTGACCCCTATCGCCGCCGGGCTTTCCGAACGCGCTGCAAAACCCACATGCGGAGAGCTTCGGAGACGGTGGTTCAATAGCCGGAGACACTTTTCCGGTGCGATAGCCGCCGTTGGAACGGCTTCTCTGGATGGTGTTGGATGATCCGACGTCTACCTTAAGCTCTTTAATCTCAGAGTTGTGATGTTGTTGTTGAGGACGATCATTATTATCTTCCTTCTGGTTCACCTTGTTCAATTCGCCTGATAAGAATCTGTCGTCCCAAACAAGCCCAGACGAACCTTGTCGTCGGAATGATACCTCAGATCTTTGAAGACCAGCCATGGCTTCTCTCTCTCTCTCTGGATCTTTCTATATCTGTGTGTATATATATATATATCCCTGTGTGTGTATGTATGTATGACTTTTATAATTTGTATTTGTAATATAATATGATATAATAAATTAATAAAAACAATAAGGAGGAAAATGGAAAATGTCATCGCGCCAGCCCAGTCACCATCTTAAGGGATTTTAATTTTATTATATTTTTTGTTCGGTTGCGCTGGGGGCTTACCTGTCTATATCTAAATTATTTGTCTTCATGAATTTTTTTTTTATTTCTCCCTCCGGTATCCACACCCTTTGAGTGCAGACTAAATCCGGAGTCACCCCAGGTGGGACTTCTCAAGATCGAGCCCATGCACTGGCAAGTACGTGGCGCCTTGCCTTCCTCTTATCAACTAGGCGGACCAACCCTCCCGGGCTCTTCATGAATTTTTTTAATGTTATATATATGTATGCACTACACACACATATATATATATTAGTATATTACTAGTATGTATGCACTATATATATATATATATATATATATATTAGCATATTACTAGAACGAATAATCAATACTTCTAAATATTAGAAAAATATTGGATACCCTACTCATCTAAGGGAATGTTGGATAGAAGCCAAATCATGGTTTTAAAAATATTTTTACATATACAAAATAAATATGTAGAGGAGTCCGTCTCGTTTGTAGAAAAATATTTTTAAAAAACACTTTTCCATCTTGCCAAACACCCCCTAAACATTTTTTTACCAAAAATTATTCTGAGCCAAAAAAAATAGAAAAATAAAAGCATCGTTTATCGTTATAAAAATTATATTAAAAAATTGTTTTGAAAGTTTTCTGAGCTTCACATAATTTTTATCAAGTCTATGTAGTTTTATTTTCTTTTAATTTTAATCAGGTCCCTCCAACTTTTTTTAATCAGTCGCATGAAGCTAAAGTCACCTGGTTAAAGATTAGGTAAATGCATGAGGACTTGACTAGCCAAAAAATTACAAGGGCCTATTAAAAAAGAAAAGTTAAAAAAATATTTCTAAAATTTTAAAATCCCAAATCAGAAACAAGACAAAAATATATTTTCATTTTTTTTCAAATATTATTAATTATTATTAAAATATAGTAAACAAAATTAATTGGAAATTTTAAATTTTAAAAATATTTTTTTAGGAATTTTCTCTTATTAAAATTAGATGAAACTAAAAGACCTATAGCAAAATACAAGAATGTGGTTTAAAACCATAAAGAAAAAGACGCTAAGGTTGCAGTTCCTGCTTGTGAAAGGCACGCAATTTCATGGCGTGACGCACGATGAGTGCCACGTGTGAAACCAGCAACCACTACGATAATTCCTATTTTTTTTTTTTTCGCCAACAGATAATTACAAGTTGATATCATTGCCAAGCATCAGTCAGTTCAATTTAGGGAAGCCTGAATTGAAATTATGAAAATGTAAAAAAAAAAAAAATCAATTTGTTCTTGTATGACAGAATGTATAAACAAGATAGAGGTAATATATAATAACAATAACATAATTTGAATTAACAACTTTTGAACAGAAATTACAAGTTCTAAATTGATAATAAAAACTCGTCATTAGGATATATTTTATGAATTGAAAATAACAGGCTGTGAACTAAAAATAACAACAATAGAACTCAAATTAACAACTTTTGAATTGGATCATTAGGATTTGATTTGACTTGTGAATTGAAAATAAAATGTTGTGAATTGGAAAACAACAATAACAGAACTTGAATTAATAATAACTTGATCAGACAAGGGTATATTAATCTTGATCAAAATTACCCTCATTTTATGTCATTTTGAAGTGTTAGCTGCATTTTTTGAAAATTCCTATATTCAAGGTTTTTTTCAGTCATTTTCTCCTTTTTTATGTAATTTTTTCAAAAAAATTGTATACTCTGAAGAATTTTGAATTTAAAAAATTGAAGAAAAGCATTGCGCTAATAAACCCAACAATTTTTTTTTCCTTAAAAAAGGAGATATTGTCGGGATAATGATAAAAAACAGGTAATCTAATCTGGCCTCTCTATCTTATCATAATTAAGACTTAATCATACTTCTCTTTAGCCACCCTTTCTTTTATTCAACCAAGCAACGTCACAAATGTTCCCCAACATATAAATATATACTCTTCCGGTTTTTAATATAAGACTCATTTAACTAATTTGATTAGATTAATGAAATTAGGTAAGTTAGTTAATTATAGAAATGTGACATGTTTTTCCTAAA
>NW_021637958.1:0-59431 GCF_004799145.2 Neltuma alba | reverse complement strand
AATTAAATACAAAAGGTCTCTTAAAATCATTAATTTATTTTAAAGTCCTAAAAAACATTATTGCAATAAATTTTATTTGTTTAATTATTAAATTGCCTTTTTTTTTTTTTTTTTAAGTTTGTATTAACAACTTGAAAAACAATCGATGACAATTTAAGTGTAATGATTAACAACTATTGTCGTAGGTATTCACAACATATTTTTCTCAACACATACAAAATATAATGCATGAGTTGTTAATACTTGTTGTAATATAGGTTGTTAATTCTTATACTTTAAGTTGTCAACGACTATTCTTTCTGTTGTCAATACAAACTAAAAAAAAAAGTAATTTGGTAATAAATAAATAAATTCTTTTATAATAAGGTATCTTAAGACTTCAGAATAATTAATAATTTTAAAAGATTTTTTTTGTACTTAATTCTCTTGGATGTGATTTGTTGCAATTTTTCCTTTTCAAATTTACTTAATTCAGTTAGTTATATTTTATAAAGAAAAAACTAGAGGCAACGGTAGAGGAGCTGTAATAAGCTTATCTTGAAAATAAATTAAAAATTTTCCCGCAGACTTTACAATTAAATCTGATTAAAATACTAAAAATCTAAAATTAGACCTACATTTTAGATAAATTCCTAATCAAGCCAAAAGACATAATTAGGGATATATAAACATGTTAAAAGTCTAAAATACCCCTATATGATTATAATTTGAGTTGTTATATCCTCCTCACAATTTTTTTCCTGAATTTTTTTGTCAGATTTTCCAAAAATATAAAAACAGTAAATCTTTAGTAAATGACAAAAAATTACAACACAGTCATAGATTTGCATTAATAATTACCCCAACGCCATCATTAATGTAACAGTGCAGGTCACGGATAGATTTTAATTTTGAACGTTTTAATTTCTGTTCATTTTAATATTAACCCATCTTCTATATACTACATTTTAAGAGTAAAAACTTATCTAGACAACAAATATATGTAATTTTTTTTTATTAAACACATATTTTTTGAATAGAACACATGTACATTTTAAGAGTAGAAAACTTATCTAGACAACAAATTTTTGCCAGATTATGGATTAAGGACAATGTTATAATTTATTATTTTCATATTCTAGCAAAACAATTTGCGAGAGGGAGAAAATATAAAAATATTTTTGGTTTTTTTTAACAATATTCATAAATTTCTTAGCCTAATTAAAAATTTATTCAAAATGAATACCTGATCTTAAATTTAATATTTTAATTAGATTTAAATAGGATTCTACCTGAAAAAAAAATCGAATGGTAAATAAAAATTTATAACCCCCCGGCTCCAAGCCAGCCCACAAAGAAGAATATTTCCGATAAATAAAGCGAGGGAGCATCTTTTTCCTTTTCCACTGTTGAGTACCTGAGCGAATAAAGCTCCCGAGGAGCGGTGAAACGGATCATTGACCCAGTAACAGGCGCCGCCGCCGCTCCGGAAGCTGACACTGTTAGCGCCGGCTGAGATTCCCAAAAAGCCAGTAAAGGCGAAAAGGGGTCACGATATTTTATATTTTCTCGGGCCTAAGATGGTCACGATGTTATCTGCATTTAAAATCTCCACCAAACAATACATTTCTCAACCACAAAACGACACGTGTCAGTTCGTTTCCCGTTTGTAGGGCTAGGGTCAGCGCGCACGTCCTCTGAGCGGGAGCATCTCTGTCTCGCCCTCTGCTTCTTCCTTCGTTTCTTCCCCAAACTTTTTGGCAAAAAAAATTGACAAACCAGATTTATCATCATTTCATAATAACAGTATTTTTCATAATACTTATAAAATAACTATAATTATAATAATAAATTTATTCTCTTTCTCGGTCCAATTTTTTTTTCCCTCTCCTTCTGAGGTGGTGGTCACTCGCAAGTTCGTGATCAGTTGTTCCTTCAAAACCCTAGCCACCATCCAGCCGCCTATTGTTCGTCCAGGATATGAATCTCATCTGTAAGTATTTGTTTTTGTATTGATCAATGCTAACTTAAAATGCCTTTTTCGTGTAATAGTGACGTAATGACTTTTGGCTCTCCGCATTGAATTCTCACAAGATATATAATTCTTCACTGGCAATTCAATTCTTGGAGCTTCCATCCAATTTCTTCATTTTGTTTGTTTTTATTTTGTCAAAATTGGCGTGGGAATTCGCTGCGGTTCATGAACTTTCGATTTTTTCCCTCCAAGACCTTGTTATTTTTCAGCATTTGCGCTTACTTGTATATCCCTTTTTTTTTTGTTCTCGCCCATTTTTAAATTTTACTCCTAAACTGTTTTCATGTGCCGTTGAAGATTCCACTGTTCATGGATCATGACCGTATTCAAAGTACAATTGCGGTCCAAGGAAATTTGAAAGCTTCAGCTGGCGTTAGGCTGGGTGAGGGATAGTTTTCTTCTGAATCATCGATGGGAGAAGACGGACTGCGCATTAGTGGCCTTTCAGCTGGTCTGGCAGTTATATTGAACGGGGAGGACAGTAAAGAAAATTTGCCGAAAACTCGGCTTTTATCATGTTGTGATGAATCAGGTCATGAGTCTGTGGAGCGAACCCTTGAATACGTGTTTGGCCTCCCCAATAGATCACTCAGTCCATTGACTGGTCCAGTTGATAGCAATATAATTTCTCTATCATTAGGAACAATTTCTCTAGATTTAATGCAAAATTGGGTGATTCATTTTGCGAAAGAGATGGAATTTGTATTATGGAGAATGGCTCTGGACGTGACGTTTTGTTGGCCTAGAAGATTACAGTATCTATGGGGACTTAAGAATCATCAAGCCGCCATTGCTTATAGAGAGCCTGGCAATGTTTGTAGTGCCAGGGCTAATGCTTGTGTTTGGAAAGGAAAATGGATGTATGAGGTTTTGTTAGAAACTTCTGGTATACAGCAGCTTGGTTGGGCCACTCTCTCGTCCCCTTTTACTGAACATGAAGGTGTTGGTGATGGTGATGATTCATATGCATACGATGGTAGAAGAGTTAGCAAGTGGAATAAGAAATCTGAAACATATGGTCAGTCATGGGTGTTGGTGATGTCATAGGATGTTGCATAGATCTTGATCGTGATGAAATACTTTTTTCAGGAATGGTAATTCACTTGGGGTGGCATTCCATGGAATTCGAAAAATGGGGCCTGGTTTTGGTTATTACCCAGCAGTCTCTCTTTCTCAAGGTGAACGATGTGAGTTAAACTTAGGGGCTCGTCCCTTCAAGTATCCAATCAAAGGTTATCGTCCTCTTCAAGCTCCTCCTTCAAAGTGCTATTTTGTCACCCATTTGCTGCAGTGTTGGTCAAGGCTTTTGAGCATGCATTCTATGGACCGGAAGGAGCATTCATTAGTTCAGAAATTGAGAAGGATGAAGAGGTTTGATTCATTAGAAGAGTTTTTCATCCTGTTTCTCATGCAATATGTGAGGAGCTTTTCTCTGTACTCGAAGCAGATGCTGGGAACACAGAGTATATGGTTTGGGGTCCACTGTTGTCTTTCATGTTTGAGGTTTTTGGATTGCATGCACCACATGATTATTCAAGCTTGGATAAAGTTGTGGATGCACTTTTAGAATTTCGAGGATCACATGTGCTGTTTGAACACTTCTTAAATGCCCTTTCATTTGGTTGCAAAACTGCATCATTAGTTTTAACGGACTGCCCTTACTCTGGATCATATCCTTACCTTGCTTTGCTCTGTCATCTATTAAGACGAGAAGAACTTATGGTTCTTTGGTGGAAGTCACCAGATTTTGAATTCTTGTTTGAAGGCTTTTTGTCTCAAAAGAATCCAAACAAACATGACCTTGAATCTATGATGCCAACTGTTTGGTGGCCTGGTTCATGTGAAGATGCATCTCACGAAGGTAATATGGTGCTGACAACCACAGCTTTGTCTGAAGCAATAAGCAAGGTTAGATTTTCTCATTGCAATAGCTTTATTTAGTTAATATCTTAATTGAATCTCTTTTTCTTTACTGTCTTGTGGTGCATAATACTTTATTTTGAAGATGCAGTGAGCCAACAACGGATAACCAATGAAAAGTTTGAATACATAAGCAACTTTATTGTTGAAGCCTTACATATGAAGAGTAATATATATGTCAGTGGAAAATGAGAAAAAGTTGCATTCAATGACAAACATGCAATTGGATTGTTTTGAATTTTGCGCTTACCTGGACTGGTGGAGTTAGGATCCCTTTTCTTGACGCATATACTGCTGTGCTATCATTGCTGGCGTTCTAACTTCATGTGCGTCAAGATATGTGTCAAGTATGTGGACACGTTGGTTCCATCACGCATACATGAAGCTAAACAACTATGAGAAAAGTTAGTTAATTTTACTACTGACAATGAGGCCAAAAAGTGTCTTTATCTAACTATTCTGCTAGACAAATCATGTTATATAATTAATGCTTGTAAGTGCTTATTTCTAGGAATTCCCATGTTAATAAATGGCTTGATTGGGCAAAATGGATCTATATGTTTCTTATATCAGTATTTTTGTAATTATGGAGTCGCTTTCACTTTTATTTGAGAATATCTTATCATTAATAGTTCCATCTCGTTTGGCCCTGACTGGGAATTGGGAACCATGGCTCATGATAAATCATATGCATTAAGAATATTATGTAAGGACGATGAAATACTGGCATAATAACTTAGACTATAGTTTTCTTCTGTTTGTTCTTCTGCCATGTCTCTCTTTATTTTCCTCTGAATATACCTTTTCTGCAAGCAGATTGAGGAGAAACATAGAGACCTTTGTCGCCTTGTGATACAATTCATACCACCTACATCGCCTCCCCAGTTACCTGGGGCAGTGTTTAGGGCATTCTTGCATAGTCTTCTATTGAAGAACAGGGGAGTAGATAGAAATGTCCCACCTCCTGGAGTTTCAAATAACTCTGTTCTTGTTTCAGTTTATACTGTTGTGCTCCATTTTCTATCTGAAGGATTTGGCTTGGGTGACATCTGTGGTTGGTTGAAGAGCTGCAAATCTGATGGCTCAGATGTTGGTTTTCTTCATAAAGGCGGTCAACAAAGTTTTCCTGTAGGATTATTCCTAAAAGATGATCCACATAAGACTGATATTTCCAGGCTTGGGGGATCTTATACTCATTTATTTAAACTGCACCCTGCAATAGATCATGAAAATGAAGTAGTTCGGTGGGATGAGGATGCATGGATGATGAAGAATGCAGAATAACTCATACATCAAGGCAGAAGCCCTGCTGCTGTTCAAGTTATGATGCTGATTTTACTAGAATCTCGAAGAATCCAATCAAGTACATGGCCAAAGGTTCTCGCGGCCATTGCAGTTCTATTCCAGAAAGACCAGCTCATGTCACTGCAGAATGTAGTGACCGGAGTTTGGATGATGAGATAACAGATAAGCCTGGCACAAGCGATCAATCTGAACCCGAGTATAGTTATCGCCATGTACATCATATGAAGAGTGTACTAAAGGAGAGTAATATTTCTACAGCTATGCTACAAGAAGAGGAACTACTAGATGTGTTGCTGTGGTTATATCATGTTGGTCTTACTACGAATTTTAAGCAGGTGAATACAGATGATGTTGAAAAAACTTGTTTTAGATTATACCACGTGTTTGTGTCATTTGACTTTATTCCTGAAATTTCGTGAAGTTTTAGTGGTAAGGGTCTTGGGTTTGTCCAAAATGCCTTAATTCTCTGTTGAGGAGGAAATGTTAGGGCTTATTATGAGGTGCGTCAGTCATATTCCCCTTTGGCTCTTGTCCGAAGTAACTAGGTATGGCTTGCTGATAGTTGATTTCTGCATTTTCTATGGGTCAACGCTCAATATTTCTGTGTCAACTGGAATTGAGGATGCTCCTCATTTCCGTTCTTAACTCTTAACTCTTTTATAATCACTATCTCCATGATTTTGTCCCAAATATAATGTTAAACAATGCGTTCTGATTTTCTAGTGTTAACTAGGAGGGGGGCTTGGGGAAGAATTTTATTTTCTGGAGGTCATCTCAGTACTGAATGTGAAATTTTGATCTGGTTTTGTAGGCATCATACTACTTGACTCATCAGTCACAGTCAATCTCCCTTCTTGAAGAAGCTGATAAACAAATTAGAGATAGAGCTTGCAGTGAGCAACTGAAGAAACTAAAAGAAGCTCGTAATGAATATCGGGAGGAGGTTATGGATTGTGTGAGACATTGTGCTTGGTAATATGATCATATGGAGAACCTCTCAACTCATTCTTGCTTTATCTGTTTTCTCCCCTTCCTTTTTACTCTTTTAAACCATCTGCTTCAAACAGTATTAGCTTGACAATTTTATGAAGTGATGTATAATAGTAGTTGTTGGAAGACACGTTGGGCCATCTACTTAAGCCCAATAGGTTTAAGTTAACCCAGCTTAGACCTAATTAGAATAAGTCAGATTTAGTAATTATTCTCTTGTTATTATTTGCATTATTTTTTCCTGATTTCTTGGGATTACAGATTGCACTATCTTTCCTGATTTCTTGGGATTACTGTTTGTACTCAAGTCCTTATATATGTGCGCTAGTCGCACTAGTGAATAATAGAATGATTCTCTCATATTGATTCTGAATCAACATGGTATCAGAGCAATGACTCAGAATCAAATTCAATTCGGCCGATATCGGGCACTCCACAGTGATGGAGGCAGCAACAACCCTAATTCTGAGTCGCAGAACATAGAACAGCACAACAGTGTGCGACCCAACCCTGCGAGTGAGACCTTTCCTCTCTCCGTTGTCGGACACAAGCTGAATGGGGACAACTATCTACAATGGTCCCAAAGCATTCTGATGTTCATAAGGGGAAAAGGGAAGGAAAAGTATCTTACTGGAGATGCTGCTCAACCAACACAAAGTGATGCCAAGTTCGAGACTTGGTATGCTGAAAATTCCATGGTAATGTCATGGCTAATAAATTCCATGAACCTGGACATTAGCGAAGAGTATTTGTTGGCAAAAACAGCAAAGGAAATATGGGATTCAGCAAGGGAAACATACTCATCCTTAGAGAATACTGCAGCTATTCTACAACTGAAAGGTATGATCAAAGACTTAAAGCAACAAGGAGAACAACGAGTGGTTGTGTATTATTCAACGCTGCAGAAAATCTGGCAGCAAATAGACCTCTACGACACACAAGACTGGCAGTGCTCAACAGATCGTGCGTTGTATAGGAAGCTGCTGGACAAAGAAAGAACCTATGAGTTCTTACTTGGTCTGCACTCTAAATTTGAGGAAGTCCGTGGCAGAATTATGAGTACCAGACCTCTGCCCTCCTTACGTGAGGCTCTAAATATGGTCAAATTTGAAGAAAGTCGAAAGAATCTAACCCAGGGAGTGTATTCTAATTCTAATCCTGAATCATCAGCTTTAGTGAGTAAAACTGCTAATAGTTCAGGCGGACGTGGAAAACAAGGAAAGGGTTGGTGTGACCATTGCAATAGGAGTGGCCACACTCGAGAAAACTGCTGGAAGCTACATGGAAAACCCCCAAGAGGCAGAGGACAGTCACGGTCAGATGCAAAAGGATATTCAGTATCTCCACAAGAGAATGAAACAAGAGAACCTGGAGCCTTAAGCGTTGATGAAATTGAGAACCTACGCAAACTGATTGAGAAATGCAGCAGAGGTGATATCTTACCTGAAAGAACAGTTTCTATGGGTAATTTAGCCCAAACAGGTAAATATGTTCAAGCAATGAAGGTTAAAATAGAAAAACCTGATGCTTGGATTGTAGATTCAGGTGCCACGGATCATATGACAGATGATTTGTCTTTGTTTAGTGAAATTAAACCATGCAGTGGAATAAACATTAAAATAGCAGATGGAAATAGAAGTAGAGCTCTTGGGATTGGTACTGTACATGTTACCCCTGAAATAAGCTTGTATGATGTTTTGTACGCTCCCTGTATTAAGTGTAACCTGCTATCTGTTACCAAGACTACAAAAGACAGCAATTGCAATGTTAACATGTTTTCCTCTCACTGTGTTTTCCAGGAACTGGACTCAAGGAAGATGATTGGCAAAGCTATGGAGTGTGAAGGGTTATATTACCTTGATGGCAAGATCAGCAAGGAGAAGAAGATGGCTCTTTCTGCAAGTATTTCTATTTCCAATAAAGAAATGATGCTTTTGCATTACAGATTAGGGCATCCAAGTTTCAGTTATATGTTGAAGTTGTTTCCAAATATTATGAATAAAAGGGATATTTCTCTTCATTGTGATTCTTGTCAAATTGCCAAGCATACCAGAAAAACTTATCCACCTCAAATTTATAAACCCTCCTCACCATTCTCCCTAATACACAGTGACATATGGGGTCCTGCCAAAATCCTAACTCTGACCCAAAATAGATGGTTTGTCACATTTATTGATGATCACACACGCACAACTTGGGTATACTTAATGAAAGAAAAATCTGATCTGTTTCACATCTTCAAACAGTTTCACCAAATGATCAAGACTCAGTTTCAAACCTCCATCCAAATCCTTAGGAGTGATAATGGCCGAGAGTACCTAAGTTCTCAGTTTACAACTTACCTCAATGAACAAGGAATTGTACACCAAACGAGCTGTGTCTATACACCACAACAGAACGGAACTGCTGAAAGGAAAAACAGACAACTTCTTGAGATTGCTAGAACATTGATGCTAACCTACAATGTACCACCTATTTTTTGGGGTGATGCAATTCTCACAGCCACCTACCTTGCCAATAGATTACCATCTAGAACCCTTAACTATCATTCACCAATCCATACACTTGCTCACACTTATCCAGATACCCATTTGATTTCCTCAATCCCACAAAAAGTTTTCGGTTGTGTTGCCTATGTTCACAATTATCATGGGGATAAATTCGCACCCAGATCTTTCAAATGCCTTTTTCTTGGATACTCACCTACGCAAAAGGGTTATAGATGTTATTCACCCAACCTAAAGAAAACATTTGTGTCTATGGATGTTACCTTTGTTGAGGACCAACCCTATTATCCCAAAAGTCCACTTCAGGGGGAGAGTTATGGGAAAGAACTGGCCTTTTTGGAAACATATGTGTCACCCTCACCAACGCTCATAGAAAACAGACCAAACACACTTGAACCAGACCTTAGAACTACCCGAACTACCCCTGAACCTGAACCTGAACCTGAACCTGAATCACCTAGACATGAACCTGAATCACCCTCTGGTCAAGAATCTGGTCAAGGATCACAGCAACAATCAGAAATCAACAATGCAACTGAAGATAGTATGGCAGAAAATTCTGAACAGCAGCAAACACCGGAAGGAGAAGGTAATATAACCCCTGACACTCTACAGCAACGCCAAGAATCAGATTTGAATCCAGTTTCTGATGATTTGGGCTGGCCTATTGCACTTCGAAAGGGAAAACAAACATGCACACAATATCCCATTCAGAGGTTTGTGTCTTATGGAAATTTATCTTCTACCTATAAATCATTTATTGCTCATATCAACAGTGAGGTATTGCCAACCACTTACCAAGAGGCTGCAGCTGACCCAAGATGGAAAGAGGCAATTGAAGCAGAACTTAAGGCACTGGATAAAAACCAGACCTGGAAATTTATGAGGCTACCTGAAGGGAAATCTGTTGTGACATCTAAGTGGGTATTCACTATAAAATACAACCCAGATGGCAGTATAAACAAGTACAAGGCCAGATTAGTAGCTCGAGGCTTCACTCAAACCCAAGGGATAGACTATGAGGAAACTTTTGCACCAGTGGCAAAACTCAACACTATTAAGGTATTGCTGTCCATTGCCACAAATTTAGATTGGCCACTACATCAACTTGATGTTAAAAATGCGTTCCTTAATGGTGATTTGAAAGAGGAGGTATACATGGCTATTCCAGAAGGAGTGAAGAGACCAAGTGAACCTAGTGTTGTATGCAGGCTCTATAAGTCACTATATGGCTTGAAACAATCTCCACGTGCATGGTTTGAAAGATTTACCAGCTTTGTAATCAGACTTGGGTTCATGCAATGTCAAACTGATCATACCTTATTTGTTAAAAATGATAGAGGTAAAATGACAGTTTTGATTGTATATGTAGATGACATAATTGTGACAGGGGATGATCATGAAGGCATATCAAACTTAAAGCAATCACTTGCACGAGAATTTGAGGTAAAGGATTTGGGTAGCTTGAGATACTTCTTGGGAATGGAGGTAGCAAGATCTAAGAGAGGTATTGTAGTTTCACAAAGGAAGTACACGTTGGATCTCCTAAAAGAGACTGGTATGTTAGGGGCAAGTCCCTCAGGTACCCCGATGCTCACAGAAACTAATCTGGAAGTTAAGAAGAATGGTGTTTCGGTGAACAAAGAACGGTATCAACGCTTGGTTGGGAAGCTAATTTATCTTACTAATACTAGACCTGACATTGCATATCCAGTTGGTGTAGTAAGTCAATTCTCAAGCAATCCACAAGAGGAGCATATGGAAGCTGTTTATGAAATTCTGAGATACTTGAAGATGACTCCTGGCAAAGGAATCTACTTTACAAAAAGTGACTCAAGAGGCCTGGAACTTTATACAGATGCTGATTGGGGAAGATCAATTAATGAAAGGAGATCAACTACAGGATATTTTACCTTCCTATGGGGTAATCTAGTGACATGGAAAAGTAAAAAACAGCCAGTAGTTTCAAGGAGTAGTGCTGAATCAGAGTACAGGGCATTAGCCCTTGGTATATGCGAAGGAATCTGGTTGACTTTACTTCTCAAGGAACTAAGACTGAAGCTGAATATTCCAATTCAGACCTGGTGTGACAGCCAAGCAGCAATGGAAATTGCTAATAATCCTGTCCAACATGATAGGACTAAACACATTGAGATAGATAGACATTTTATAAGGGAGAAGATACAGGCAGGCATAGTCAACATGACATATATTAGTTCTCATCAACAAGTTGCTGATCTTCTCACTAAACCACTGGATAAGAAGAGGTTTGATGAACTAGTAGGCAAGCTGGGAATGCTTGATATATATTCGCCAGCTTGAGGGGGAGTGTTGGAAGACACGTTGGGCCATCTACTTAAGCCCAATAGGTTTAAGTTAACCCAGCTTAGACCTAATTAGAATAAGTCAGATTTAGTAATTATTCTCTTGTTATTATTTGCATTATTTTTTCCTGATTTCTTGGGATTACAGATTGCACTATCTTTCCTGATTTCTTGGGATTACTGTTTGTACTCAAGTCCTTATATATGTGCGCTAGTCGCACTAGTGAATAATAGAATGATTCTCTCATATTGATTCTGAATCAACAGTAGTCAATGTAATTTTTGTTCATTTGATCTTATTGTTAACCCACTCTTAAGGACTTGCAATTCAACAGCTCGTTGTTGACCTTTCCCCCCTTTCCAAAGCACACATTTTAGTCACAATTAATAATTAGTCTTGCTTTTCTCCTTCCTGCAAGTTGCACTTTCCTTTATAGTGCATCCAGTTTGAATAGATAGCTCCATGTGACAGTGTACCTACTTTAAACTTCTACTTCAACTTGTCTTATTGGGATTTTTTTCTGTCTGGTGGAGTCCTTGTAGTTTTTAGCCCCTTGTTAAGGTTGAATGCTCATTAGCCTGACTTAGATATTGTGAAGTAAGGAGAGTTTCATGAGGTTGTCACTGGGATTATCATATATTATTTAAATCTTTTCAGACCAAAAAAATGATATGCTTTTCTTTTGCTGGTGTAGTTTGATGTTTCTGAGGACTTGTAATAACCCATATAGAGCCTTAAAGTATTTTCAGCTGTATTTTAAGCATTTTTAAGACTTTGTTATTATATTTAGTTTTAAACAGTTATTATTATTACTATGCTTGTGGGGCATGATACAATTAAGTTTTGCTATTAAATATACTATTTTTTGGTTCTGTGTTAATGATAAAATCACAAATGTAGCGTAGTACTTAATGTTATGCTTTTGCAATCTTTGTTTTCTGAATGCTTCCCACATAATAGCATCCTTGAACATTTTAGTTTAGAAATCTCAAACTTGATAAACTTGAGGAGTCTTGTTACTGTTGTTTTTTCTCATATTATTTGTTACCTATGGCCAAATCTTCATGCTATACAGGTATCGGATCTCTCTATTTTCTCGATGGAAACAGAGAGGAATGTATGCAATGTGCATGTGGGTTGTCCAGCTGCTGTTGGTTCTTAGCAAAATGGATTCGGTGTTTGTTTATGTTCCTGAATATTATCTGGAAGCTCTGGTAATTTTACTGGTTGAAATTTAAGAATAAATTTTCTTCACTTTGTTGCAGAGAAATATTATTCAATCAGTGGTTATCCTTCGTCCTTTCTTTTCCTGTCGCATGTCAAACAAATTAAAATGGTTCTTTGACCGTTATTGTTTCGTGGCCTTGAAGGGCTGTACTCAGGTGTTTTATGTGTGCCTTGAGTGTTTATAGTAGGAGAGGGCCTCTTAAAATGCATAGAAATTGATAGGATGTTTGCTGTTTTTATACAGATCCGACCTGCCTGAATTAATGTGCTTCTAAGTTACATTTCACCTTTTTTTTTTTTTTTTAAAATACTTCTTTCATTATTATTCATTAATATTTTGTCCTCATGCAGGTTGATTGCTTTCATGCATTACGGAAAAGTGATCCTCCATTTGTTCCTTCAACAATTTTGATCAAGCAAGGACTTGCTTCATTTGTATGTATAACCTTTTTAGTCTTTATTTTTTTACTCGTTCTTTCTTTTTGTTGGACAAAAAGTTTTTCCACTCAAAGTTGATTATCCGGGTGTTGGAGGAACCAAACCAAGTTGCTGTGAGGAATGACATGACCCATTTGGACCCAGCTTCTTCACTTATAAGTGTATTTTTCATGGCCATGCCATATGTGTCAGCATCCACACACAAACTGTCTTTTTTTTACCTTCTTTTTTTTTGTTGGATAATCACTGTTACTTTACAATTCCTTGAGTTCTCAAGGCGCGTGATACGCACGCAAACCTCTGTTACTGGCTAGTGTGAATATGGAGCGGAGTTCGTGTGCTTTACCTTTTGAAATGTAATAAGTCAATTGTTCACACACTGAAACACTGATGAACTATGACTTGGAGCCGAACCAAGTTGAGAGTGGTGGTTTTGTTTGGGCGCTTCTATTAGAACTTTTCACTTGTTAGGTTTCTGAAATTAATGAATGGTGAAGGCTGTTTTTATTGGAGATTGACCCTTAAATAGCATTTATCCTGACAATGAACACGCCTAATTGTCTGTTACTGGGCTTTGGGCTTTAAATCTTGGTAAAACGTTGTCTTTAAAAAAAAAAAAAACTTGTGAAAGATTCAATGCGACGAATGGTAAATGCTTAACGCTTTTATATGAAGTAATTTGATACTTTCTTTTACTTTTAAAGTAAGCATTGAGCATTTTTATGATGTCTCAAGTAACGCTTTTGTATTTCTTGATATTCTTGTGCTATACAATTGATATAGAAAGGATTTCCCCCATTAAACACTCCGTAGGTAGGAGACCACTTGATATTTCTTATCAGAAGAATGTTGCAATTCTTGGTGGCATGTTTAGTTTCATTTGGACCTGGTGCTTGGCTGATCTAAAATGGTAATTATACCATGCAAAATAGTTGATCTAAAATTGACTGGAAAAAGTACAGATAACAGGAAGCATTGAGCTCTTTTAGTATTAAAAATATGAAAAGCCATCAGGAAGCATTGAATAGATTTAAGACCTGAGCATTTCTATCAAAGTATATCTTGGTTGGAACGCTCGTGTCTAGTGATAACTGATGAGATATGGATTGTTGGTGATTTTTCCTTCAGTTTGTGCTTTGTCCAGTGTGATCGTCAAATGATTGAGTAATTTTAAATAGCTATAATTATTTATTGTGTTATTAATGTAATAGTGCTTAAACAAATCAATTAGCAATTAGGGCATGGCTTCCTTGCACATTTGGTTTAATAAGATTGTTGGCTGTTTCTTATCCATGAATTCTTGAGTTGTGTCTGATTTGTTTCCGCCAGGTCACCTTTGTTGTTACCCATTTCAATGATCCAAGAATAGCAAATGCTGATCTTAGGGATCTTCTTCTTCAGTCTATATCCGTACTGGTTCAGTACAGGGAGTATTTGGCTGCTTTTGAAAGCAATGAAGCTGCCACCCAAATGATGCCGAAAGCGTTACTATCAGCATTTGATAACCGATCATGGATCCCTGTGACAAACATACTTCTGCGGTTGTGCAAGGGCTCTGGTTTTGGTTCTTCAAAGAATGGGGAGTCATCTTCATCATCAGTGCATTTCCAGGTCTGTAACAACCTCCGGACGTCTTGTACTTGGTAATTTGTTTTTCTCAGATTGATTCTAATCAGATTTATCATTTTGTTTGTGCATTTTGATTTGATGCAGAGGTTACTTAAAGATGCTTGCATGAATGATGAAGGACTGTTCTCAGCTTTTCTAAACCGTTTATTTAATACACTTAGCTGGACAATGACTGAATTTTCAGTTTCTGTTAGGGAAATGCAAGAGAAGTATCAGGTATGGATATAGTATTCTTTTTTATTCTTACAGGTTGCAAGTTGGTATGTGGCTTACTATTCAATCATTATGCTGCTTAAGTTAGTTATTTGGTAGTAGTAAGCATTCTAATTGGATCTTGATGTGGGTGGATTAAGTTTATACTCATCCGGTCCTTAATATAAGACCTATTTAACTAATTTGATTAGATTAGAAAAGTTAGGTAAGTTAGTTAATTATAAGAAATATAATATTTTTTCCCTAAAACACCATAATCATCTTTTTTAATATCCCCTCTCCCTCTTCTACTTGATTATAGTTGAGAGAGTATCCATAGGGGTAATTTAGGAAAAATTGATAAATATAAGAAATAGGTTTTATATTTAAGACTAAAATCAACTTAACAATTGGGTCTTATATTAAGGACCGGAGGAGTACTTTGTTACTTATCTGTTTCTTTGCATGGCTGGAACTGGAAGTCTTTGGGTTCTTGGATTTTTTGTTATGAAATGCACTTGTTATTGTGGAGGTTATCCGTTTTAAGCAGTTTTAGTTTTGTTTTCAAGATGTTACATGTCAATAATATTGAAATTAATTTGTATCAAATTTGCAGATATTCTAATAATGTTCTGTTGGCTATCTACTTTTCATTCTGTAATTATTTGGTGAAATACACCTATCGCAGGTTATAGAATTCCAGCAAAGGAAATGCTGTGTTATATTTGATCTTTCATGCAATCTTGCACGGATCCTGGAGTTCTATACTCGTGAGATTCCTCAAGCATTCTTGTTAGGACCTGACACAAATCTTCGAAGGTTGACTGAGTTGATTGTGTTTATCTTAAATCACATTACTTCTGCGGCAGACGGTGAATTTTTTGACCTGTAAGTTCTGAGCTTGTAACTTGAGGTTATAAACCACCAGGACAGGGAAATGGAAGTTATCTTTTTTAACTCGAATCTGCTATTTAACTGCATTGTTCCTTAGTATTATATATCAGATCTTGTTATTTTATCAGTGTCTTGAAAAATTGAGACTATGCGGGCTAACTTAATGTAGTTTTCATTTATGCTATTTGATAAATTGGGTTCCATTATTCCAGATCTCTTAGAAGATTTGGCCAAACTTCGGAGAAAGTAAATCGAGGCATGATTCTGGCACCGCTCGTAGGGATAATCTTAAATTTATTGGATGCCTCTAACAAGGCAGAATGCCAGGAGAGCAATGATCTTGTGGACATCTTTGCAAGCATGGACTGTCCGGATACTGTTCAATGTGGATTCCTGTATCTTCTGGATTATAACTGGGTTAGATATTATCACTCTTTGACCATGTTGAATCTTAGTCCTCGAGTCTTTATGCATTTTCCTGCTTAATGTATCCTTTCTTCAACTTCATGCAAGTCTCAAGTAGTTTAGACGTATATTTAATTGAACTGTCTTAAAACTGTATACTAGGGTCATGCTGCCGGGACCTGTTATGAGAAAAGATATGCTAGTGGCACAAAATAAGTGTTTTATTTCTGGTTCTGGTTCTTATGCGGATCTGCTTCTGTGTCAGTAGATTTTCTCTTTTGGAGTAGAGCTTTATAAGTTCCAGAGATCTTTGAAGTCATTTGAAGTTCTGCATTTTATCGGAAGTCTTATTTCTATAATAACCTCTGACAGTCTCACTGGTGTGGAGTACGAACCATTTGCAAAATGAAATGTGAGCTGTTGAATAAATTTGGGATTCTCCTGCTTTTATTTGAAATTTGCTCAGTTTCACACAGATCTCTGAAGTGGTTGTATATTAATTTAAAAGATGAATCTTATTGACATCATGCATAGATTCACTGTCTGTGATTTTCATTTTATCAGGATGGACTATGTAGGGGGGGCACTTACATTGCAAAATATGAGCAACTAGAGAATTTTCTGAGCCTCCTTACTTGCCGCACGGGAGCTCATCATGAGAAAATGGATATTGTGGAGGATGCAGATGTTGATGATGGCATGTGCTGCATTTGTTATGCGAGTGAAGCCAATGCCCGAATTGCGCCTTGCTCGCACAAGTCTTGCTATGGCTGTATTACCAGGCACCTTTTAAACTGCCAGAGATGTTTCTTCTGCAATGCAACGGTGACGGACGTTACCCGAATCGGTTAGAATGCAGACTACAAGTCCTTCACCTGAGGGTTTGCTTGGCCTTTCTGGTGGAAGTTTAGGCCGTCAGTGACTGATTATTTGATTATCAATGAACCCCAGATTTGAAAAATGACATTGCACAGAGGAAATGAAACACAGATGGGAAATAGAGGGGGGAAGTGGGGGTGGGGGGTTTAGTGTAGGGGAAATTCTATTCAGGACTTTGAAATGCTGACATCATTATTGACGTGTAATTAGTTTTTGGGGGGTTAAACACAGGCCACGAAGGAAGTAGCCATCGGTGAATGAAGAATTTTGCAGGTTAAGTTAGAGGGTATCATTATTCTGTAAATATGCGATATGTAAATGGCAAAGAAAGTCTTCTCAGGGGTATCCATTCTGTTAGCATTCTCGCAGATCCTCGTATTTCAGTATTCATAATGCTGGCTTAAGGCCATAGCAATGTACAGCTGAAGTATTCTATAAGACAAGGAAAAAGGATGTATAGGGGAAGCTGACAGGTTTTTTCCTCAATTAAAGGGTTGTTTGTATTCCTGCAGAAGTACTTTTAAAAAAAACTTTTTCGTAAATCAAGATACACTTTTTATATATTTATTTTGTATATTGTAAAATTATTTTTAGAATCATAATTGGGTTTTTATTCAAATATCCCTTAAATATATTGTAGCCGCAAAACCTACAAGTTAAATGCTTACAGTTCAAGGAAGAATCTGAGGGAAAAAGTGCTCCGAAAATATTTTGTTATGCTTTTCATTTATGCGTGACAAAGTTTGGCCCTAAATTTTATGACTTTAAAGTTTATATGTTTTATATTCCTAGTTGTGGAGGAGAAGCTTCTCCATTGTGTAAAGCGCATAGCATGGGTATAGGTTAAGCGAATGGCATGAAACTCGCAAGTTTCTGACGGAAGATTACTTGGTTAGGGATGAATTAATGATAGGGGAGTTTTTATATTTTATCCGTTTTGAATTCATGCATCTTGTTAAAATTATACTACTCTGATTCATAATATAAGTTATTTGTAACATATTTTCACATATTAGGAAATGTATTAAATTAACAAAAATTTTGAATTTTACTCTTGTTTTTGCTCTCTACGTTTTCAAATTATTTTAATATTTTTTTCTCTTTCCAATGCAAATAAAATAACGGTGAAATTGAAAAGCAAATATTAAATATATTATAAATAATTTATATTTAAGATTAAAATTTTTCCTTACAAGTTACTCATATTTAGTACCGGAGTGTTATTAGTTCCCATTTTAAAAATTTAAATACTTGAATTTGTTGCGCTGATATTACTTTCGTTATACTATTAATTAAATGTGTTGAATGTGTCGGTGAGGATTCCTCAAACTCTTTTTTCGATAGCAGGATTCTTCAATTTGATACAAGTGACGTCTACTAAAAAAGTGTTTGGATGAGTGTATAAAATGCTTTTATGTAAATTAAGATAAAATTTCTTTCAAATATTTTGTACATTGTAAAATTATTTTTAAAATTATGACTTGGTTTTTATTTAAACATCTCTAAAATAGATATTTAAAAGTAATTTTACCGAGTTCATTGTACACTTAGGGGGTGTTTGGATAGAAACCAAACCATGGTTTCAGAAGTGTTTTTACGGATTACGAAGTAAATTATGAAACCGTGGCTTTAGTTTTGCCAAACACCCCCTAAGTGTACAATGGAAATTTGCATAGATTTCTGTAAAAACATTCCAGACACTCTCCAAAACTTGCTTGGAGAATATTTTGGGAAGCTATGGCTAAAAGAACATAGTAATAAATAAAGAGGACATTTGATCAAAAAAATTAAATTGAGCAAAATTTTAGACGTCTTATCATTTGTCAGCGTACTCTTCTAAAATTTTTTACCCTAATTATACTTAATTAATTTATTTAGCTTATTCTAAATAAATTTAAAAGTAATTTTACAGAGTTCATTGTACACTTAGGGGGTGTTTGGATAGAAACCAAACCATAGTTTCAGAAGTGTTTTTATGGATTACGAAGTAAATCATGAAACCGTGGTTTTGGTTTTGCCAAACACCCCCTAAGTGTACAATGGAAATTTGCATGGATTTCTGTAAAAACATTCCAGACACTCTCCAAAACTTGCTTGGAGAATATTTTGGGAAGCTATGGCTAAAAGAACATAGTAATAAATAAAGAGGACATTTGATCAAAAAAATTAAATTGAGCAAAATTTTAGACGTCTTATCATTTGTCAGCGTACTCTTCTAAAATTTTTTACCCTAATTATACTTAATTAATTTATTTAGCTTATTCTAAAATTAAAATTAAAATTAAAATTCTTTAAAACATCCAAAAAAAAAAGAAATTGAAAAACAAATTTGGGGGCGTAGTGTGATGCCAGGTGGTCCATGGAGAGGCTAATTTTTGCTGATTCAGTAGTTAGGAATTCTCAGTTTCCCAGATAGTGTATTTTGCATTCTTGAATTCAAGAGATGGCGATGACGAGAGAAGAATAGATTACTTTGTTAGTTTGTTATAATTCATTGACTATAGTTTCTATTAGAACCAAAATCGTTCCGTTCTTGTATTGGGTCGTCGTCTTCAGGATTACTGTATAGCGGAGAGCCAGAAATGGCGAGCTCTCTGCAAGTGCGAGCAACGAAATCACCACTTTGTCCGCCTTCCAAGAATCTTTTCGCCGGCAACAACATCGACGCCGGCCGTCGGAGACTACTCTGTAGGAGAAGACCTCCTCTACCATTCGTTTCTTTGACCCTACAATCGCATTCTAATGCAGCTGCTCCCTCGACTTCCGAGCCCTCGCATTCGCATTACACCTTCTCCGTTGGATCTTCTCCAATTTCTCCTTCTCTTCATCTCTCTCACTGGAATCTTACCAATCGCCATATCGCTCTTCTCAATGTTATCGCTTGCGCGGTATATTACTTTTCTTTCTTTCTTTTATTTGGTTCTGTTACTTTCACTTGTGGGTTCTCTTTCAGCTTCACCAAATTCGTTTCCGGAATTTCCTTGTTAATTCTATTTCAGAATTCTGTTTCGTTATCCTGCAATAAATTCATAGCTGTTATGTTGTGGTAAATCCGGAACCCTGCTTCACAAAAGTGAATGTATATGATGCGTATCATGTGGTGCATGCACTTGTATATGGTAGAAATGGTACATTGGAAGAGAGATGTTTTGTGAATGTATGTATTATATCTGAAGGGACATAATGAATATATATAATGATAGGAATAATTATACAAATAGAGCACTTGAAGAGATATAACGAGGGAAAAAATATATGATCGATATAATGATATGGAGATGTTAGCCAGAGTCGCATTCTTTTGTGTCGTTTCTATTAATGCATGAACGAATAGATGAAGGAGACAGAATTCATGTGCCGGTTGCTTTTTTGTTGGAACTTTTGTAACTTCTTATATTTCCTCTCGCTACATAGACTCTTCGGATATTACTATTTTTCTCCCTCTTTTTGCTTGTAATTTTAGTTAGATGTAACTGGTAAAGTCATGTCTTGTTCTGTTGTGCAGACGGCAATATCTACCACATGGCTGTTTTGTTCTGCAATTCCCACGCTTCTGGTTTGGGTTCTTAAAACTTGGCTTCCATGACTTTTTATCTTATTGGATTGCTTTTGGAGGGATTAATTTAGACCAATGTATTCAAATTGCAATGTTCCTTCTTAATAAAGGCTTTCAAGAGAGCAGCAGAATCAATGGAGAGGCTGATGGATTCCACAAGGGAGGAGCTTCCTGATACAATGGCTGCCATTCGACTATCTGGGATGGAAATATGCGACTTGACAACGGAGCTCAGTGATGTTGGGTATCATTATTAACTGCAAATTCATTTTGCTGATAAAAAAATATCAGTAAACTACTATATGGCGATTATTATTCTTAATAAAAATGCTGCTATTCTTGAGTTAAAGCGTTATTTACGTTAATTAAAGTGAGTTATCAAGCTGATCTATGATATGAGTATACAGCTTTCATATTTGATTACTTAAAATCTGCAGTCAAGAGATTACCCAAGGTGTGAGGAGCTCCACTCGAGCAGTCCGCGTAGCTGAAGAGAGACTTCGAGGTTTCACAACCATGGCTTCATCAGGTACTTTCCTAATTATGCTGCAAAATCTAGTTGTCTAAATTTTAGACATAAGATTCTTTTAAAATGAAAATAAAAATCTATTTTGGTTCTTATGTCATGACCGTTACTTTAATATGCTTCATGAACATTTTGTATCAATTCATAGCATCTGAGAATATGATCTGGTTGAATCAAATTATCTGATCTTCGAAGAATTTTTTATTGTCTTAATACTCCTAGAAAGGGAAAATTAGAGTGAAATCATGCATTGGATTACTAAAGTGATGCAAAAAGTTTGAAGCACTGGATTAATAATTAGACTATTTTCTATGATCAAAATAAGACTTCTGTCATTAAATTTGGGGCTGTGGCAAAGAATTTCACTTCATGATCACTTTGGTTAGCTTCATTGCAGGCAGGGGCGAGCCCGAGAGCCCAGCCAGTTGAGCCTCTCGTAGCAAAAAATGCTAGGGGCTTGAGAGAGGGTCTTGTGAAGGGTCGTACAATCTTGCAGATGTTTTTCACTCTTACCCATTTTTCAAAGTTTGCTCTTAACTACATCACTAGAAGCAGAAAGAGTTAGGGCCAAAGAAGATGCTATATGTTCCTGCTGAGCAATATAGACGTTCTCTTCTGTATATTTTTTGTTCCTCTCTTTTTCATGAGAACGTGGAAATAGTTATGGATTATGCATTTCCCTTTAGACTAATGACAACGCATTAAGGTGGAATAGAATCGAAGATGCTTCACGGCCTATTTGGTATAAAGGAGTTTGGCACTCTGGAAACCAGATGCCGATAAACTCTGGAATAGTTCTTCCCATAAAGGGGTTGAGGGACCTTTTCAGATTCTCGAATACATTGGTTACTGATTTTTTTTTTGTTTGGATCTAATGATTTTCTGTTGATTTGTGGGTTAATATAGGGTTTGTCCATCTTTCCTGTCGTGGTTCTTCGCATATGTCAAGTTCAGCATTTTTTTTTCAAACGTCGTTTTTATTTTTGTGTAGGTAATGTTCATGGCATGCTAAATATGTTACTGTCATACTATGCGTTTATGGAATATGAGAAAGTGCTATATTATGTGCGGTCTGTGAATTGCAGAACTTGTCAAAGATTTTATATTTTGAAGGCCGAATAAGGCATTTCTTTTTATCACATTTTTCATTTTCTGTGTGATTGAATGATGATGAATGGAATCTAGTCTTCATTTTTTAATAAGATAAATACCTTTTTTCCTCAATATCAAGAAGGTAGATTAGTTTAGTTAGAAACTTCAAGTATGTGGGTAGACATAAATTTTTTCTAATAATAACCTCCAGGAAATTGATTAAAATAGTTCATTTATTATTGGATGTGTTACCAGTATTTCTCTCCTTGTTTTAACAAGGATATAAATGAAAAAACAATAAATAATCTAGATAAAAGTAAACTGTTTTTTTATAATAATAAATAAAATTATAGGGTAAAAGTACATACTAGTTCTCAGGTGTAGAATTTTTTTTTTTTTTCCCCAATCAAAGAACGCTGATGTTGCAAGGGTATGATGAGGACTGATATGACCGCCAGATCAAATGGAGGGACCGTTGGCCGAAAGGAAAAAAAATCGGGAGGGGCCATTACCTGAGGCCCTAACAATTTTCAACATCAAATATGATGATGTCTCTGACTAGATGATACTCAGTGCAACTAGTTTACCTAATTTTTTGGGGAAACAAAAGAGAGCTCAGCCATTTGATATTTGAAGCAGAAACAATGAGACCAGGGGGACGACGTGCATCGAGGTTAGACCATGATTACTGTTTCTATTCATATTCATCGGGGTTAGACGTGCATCGATGTCAATATTCATATTTTATAGTAAGTTCAGCTATTGATACGTTTTGAACACAAATACGATGGCCCAACATCTAATTGAACCATTAAAATGGCAGAACCCCTGCTGCCTCTTTCAGTATAGTACTTGATTAAGACGTCCAATAATAAAAGGCCCCCAAAAAAAAAAACAAACCTTGTTTAACAAAACCCTCAAATTAAGACTTCCAGATTCTCGCATGCGCAGCAAGAACAGGGAGGGAGGAAGAAACCCATAAAGCTAGAAAGACGAACACAGAGCTAACATTATTATTAAGCAGAGAGAGAGAGAGAGAGAGTTTAAAACCTATGGGGCTGCAAATTCAAGTAGTAGAAACGTTAACTTGGCCACCTTGCCCTTTGGTTAATGGCGGTCTTGATGGCTTCCTGAGGTTTCGTGATGTTCCTTCTCCGTATTTCTTTTCAGTTGCAGAGTCGAGACCAAGGCACTTGGAAACAGCCTTCACCAATCGTTCTATGAAATAACAGGGCTTGTATAAATTGAAAGCCCTCTCTCTTTCCGTCTCCATAGTGTTTTTTCCCCCCAAATACCATTTAGCTCCTTCCCCTTTCTTTTGCTGCATCGGTTCTTAAAAGAGTGCTTATTGACACGCCACTTCATGCTTCAGCTTTCCAACATGTTGCAGCAATTAGACGCGTGCCGCTTCGGGTACCTTCACGTGCATTTTCGGTTCCAATTTATCAGTTTCCCCTTACATCTTGCTCTCGTGCTTTCCATGACTAATTCAGATACAATTATATCAGCTTGTATTAAAAGACGAGGGTTTTGGAATTTGAACTCCTATAAACTGCACCCTGCACTTTCTATAATATTCTGCTAAAATGAATACGTTATATCATACACCAAGGATCGTTTTGGAATGTTGTGGAAGCCTGTTCATTATCAAATAATAACAACATTTCGGTCGGGAGATCCTATTTTAACGTTTTCTTTTCTCCTGCCCCGAGTCCCCGTCATAGTCAGAACGGCTTGTTAAGATTAAACATTAAAATTGTACATAAACCCCATCATTTTCGTGACTTTCGTCTGTTCCACCAGGTGCCAGGTTCAGTCCCAAAATACAATCAAGCGTCAGATTACTCAGCCGAAAGTTTACCGTCCTTTAATTGAATAAATATCATACCACGAGTCCAATCCCATTCTTTTATCAGAAGTCTGTTCTTTAAATTCTTACCGTGGCCATAAATCATGATGAGCGTGAGACCATTATGGGAAATTCGGATTCGAGCAGAAGTAAGGAACTGGGAAGATTATACAGAGCACTGAATAAAACTGATGCTAATTATGTTGATAAATTCGTGGGATCATTTAATGATATGACAACATATGAAGTAAGAATCAGCTTTGTTTTGGTTTTCTGCATCTTTGGGTAGGAGGGGAGTCAGGTGCAGGGTCCAAACCCAGACATTTGAGAAAGGCAACCCTAGCTAACTGGAAATAATGGCAAGGGTGGAACCGGGAGGAACCCTCCCTCTCTCCAAATTCTTCTGCACTCACTATCCTTCTCGTTGTTCCTGATGATACTTCACCTTTTATACTGCGATTCTCTCCCCCCTGCAAAATTATGTAATTCCCATCACAACAGTACAATGACAAGCTATTTGTGCGTGTATCAGTCATCTGTTCTCAATGTAAGAGTTATAAATAAACATGGATTCCCTAGCTCTCAGGATTCAGGAATTTAAGGACATCACATTTTGATAATCTATCAGAGATCTTTGCTTTTCGACTAGGTAAACGACATGAAAGAAAACCAGAGTGATTTTAAGCTGGGCAAGTTCAATAATGAACGAGAACATAATTGCAACGTGCAAATGTTTGTAGCCTTAGCAGCCACTGTTTAAGCCAGTAAGGCAAAAAAACTTTATACGTCCCAAAATGATGCTAGCACGATTATAATGCAAGACTGAATCAAAACCAGGAGGATTATTATGTAGTTTAGAACTTTAGATTATAGATCTCATCCAACAGAACACCACAGTTTTTTAAATTTTTTTTAATAGAATAATTATAAATGGATGTCGAACACTTGATGAGCATAAATAGGATCAATCAAATGAGAAAACGTTTCGGATCTATTAGTCCTTAGCAAAACTCCATTTCCACTGGATCTATCTCTAATGTACTTTCTATACTGTCCCTCTAATATTAGCAAATCTCAGCCATTTTGAGCCAATCCAGAGGGGCTACCAAATTCCTAAACAAATACTCGCTACAGGGAAGGCAGAGAACAGTGGCAGAAAAAAGAAATTTTGGGTGGGTATTAGAAGCCAATGGACAATTTGTAATTGCATAGGTCTAGGTTAAATCGAGTTATATCTAAACTTGTCGATAATTACAATCTGTCCTTGAAAACACTTCTTGGGACCAATCCTACTCACTTCTTTCTCCGTCTAATTAGGGATACGTTATCCAGAATAAACAAGAACTTTCCTTATCTTCGAAGTCCCAAAATTAGAAAATACCCAAACATAAGCAATATACAATGCGGAATGATAAATAAGAACATTAGAGGGTCCAAATCTGAAAGGAGTGGAATACTTCAAGGATGGTGATGACTTTCATCCTCTATGTCCAATTCAAATACTAGCTATTAGGTTAAAGCTAAAATCTGAAGGAAGAATCAATCAGATGAACAAGAACTATTAAACCATCTAATTATTGCTATGGATAAACACGATGCGGTTGTTGCTTGGAGTAAGAGAAAATCAAGATTTCAAATGCCATCTAATTTCTTCGTTTCCACGATAATTAGGTTTCTGAGAGGGTGAATTAAGAACTTAAGAATGTTAACAATAAAAGAAAAGGTTCATATCCCTCCTCCACAGATCGAGACACCAATGTCAAAAGAGAACGAAGAGAAAAGGAAAACAATCTATGCCAAGCCGAAACACCGCGATTTCTTTGACTAGATGAAGACCAAGAAATACATTAAGTTTAAATATCAAGATCATAAACCCAAATTCTGCGAAATGAGAGGAAGATATTAAAAATATAAAGCAAGAAAGAAAAATTCGGTACCTGTGTAGCCAATCTTCGGTTGATTACGAAAGTAGTGGTCGAGGGATCGTGTTTAGCACTGGGTTTTTCTACCTGTCGAATCTCATCGAAAAGGAAGCGACTGGTAGATGCAGATTCAGCAGCGGTGGGGCCCTCCGTGGCTGCGACGGTGGAGGCATCGTCGGAGGAATCCAAGGCGAAGACGGTGAAACAATATAGAAGAGCGACGAGGAGAAACAGAACCACCAGCTGAATCCAAATCAGCCATGGAATCCCAGAGCTCTGAAAGGCAAGCACGTCCCCAGGATCGAACATAGTAATTAACAATAATCTGGGGACATAGTAATTTAGATAGCAAATTTAAGAAGAAAGAGAGAAGAACATTGATTCGTTGACGGGTTGAAGTTGAACTTTGAATTGAAGTAAACTTCAACACGAGGGAGAGTGATGAGAAAGGATTCCCTCTGGGTCACTGGCACAAAAATGGTGGATTTTCAGTCATTTCTATGAGAAATTCAGGCTGAAGGTTCACGCGCTTCCTTCTGCGCGTGCTAGAACTCGCTTCAGATTCCGCCCATCCTTTTCTACTGCCTGGTAGACGTTGACATGCCAGAAGGTACTCGACAGTAGACACCGCTCTTCCTTGTTTCTTTTCTTTTCTGGTTAATTTTTTTTCTCTCTTCATGACCCGAAAAAATGGGGGGAAAAAGGTATCAAAGGAAGGAAAATAATGGTAAAATTGACATTTTAATAATCTAACTTTAGCTAAAATTTGGAAATATTTTTTTTATTTTCGGAGGATAAATTTTGAAATCCTAAATTAGTTATAGTTTAGTTGATCTTTTTGTTAAATACAAACTGCAAAAAATAGTTGCTTTTTATTTTGTAATATAAATATTTATTAAATGCATCAATGCGATTGAGTTTACAGTTGTTTGTAGTATGCTGGGATAACTTTTTTTTTTGTGTAGTTGGGTTAATAAATTACCTTGTATAGCCTTAGTTAATTATCTTCTTCAAATTAGTTCTAATTTAATGCAAATTGAATAAAGTGACCCTAAAAATATAAAGTCAACAACCACACACAACACAACTTCGAAGCAAAAAAACCCACCTTGATAAGGATTGAATTGACACATTCCATCATTTGTGGTTTTTATGTGATGAAAATGATGTTTAATCTAAACCTTTCAACAATTAAAATATTAGCTTTAAAAATATTCATTACCGAATTATTAAAACAACTTGCGTGTTTCCATATAAAATATTTACCTATTTTATCTGTGTGTGGATGGGCATGACAGCCTACAACCATTGACGGAAAAATTGGGTGTAATTAGCATAAGAACAAAATTAAGTATATTTATTAAGAAAATATAAATTAATTTAATGATAAAAATGAATAAATAAAAATTATGTTTATATATTTAAGGAATACTAAAAATATATTAGGTAAAAATACTCAACTAAAAATGGGTCAGAAAACATTAGTTAGCTTGAAATATATTAGATGGAAAAACAATTTAAATAGAATTGAAGAGTTACGTTAACTTTAGAAGTGAAAGTAAAATTCAAAATAAAAATTAAACATAATAAATAGTTGGTCAAAAAACCTATATAAAACTCAAAAGGTGAACTATTTCCTTCTGGTCCGTTTATGATAAAAATAAATTTATTATACAAGTTAAATGACAAACACATTTTGCAATTATTACTTTTCTTTGCTTTTGCCAAGTACTTCTTTGATCATTAATATAACATCTACTCTTTTGTCCAAAATAAATTTATAAGACCTGCCCAATTCATTTGAGCGGTCTGAAAAAGCTAGATTAATTAATTAATTATAAAAAATATGATTTTATTTTCTAAAAGTATTGAGTAATATTATATTATATATTTATTTATAAATTAAATAAATTAGTCTGAGAGAATATAACAAATATTAGAAAAAAATGAATTGAAATTTTATATTCAGATTTAAATTTAATTCTCAAGTAATTTCTATAATAAATTTGGTAAGAGTATTTATTAGTTTTTCCTCTCTTTTGCAAGTACTCCCTCTCCTACCTATTTCAAGAAGTTAATTAAATTAAGTGATTAAATGTATCTTAAATAAAGTTTTTCTTTTCTATATTTGAAGAGTATGATTGGAAAGTAGTAAAATACTACCTCACATCTTAATTATAAAAACTAATTAACTGATTTGAGGAGATTAAGAAAAAAATTAAATTAGTTATTTGTAATAAATATGTGTTATCTTTTTAAAAATATTTTTTGCCAATTAAGATACTGGTTATAACTATCATTGTTAGAAAGACTGTCTTGAAAAAAAATATAAATATGAAAAATAAAATAAATTAAAATCTGATATTTATAATCAAAATAAAAATTAAACAAGATCTTATATAAATAATGTAGTGCTACCTTCGGTTCTTAATATAAAACCTTGTTTGATTTTTATTTTGATTCTAAATATAAGACCCCAATCCACTTTCTCTCTCATATTTACTCAATTTTTTCTAAAATAGTCCTTCTAATAATTATAATTCTAGTCAATACACTTGATTAGTAAAGATATTTTAGAAAAGATTACACTTATTTAAGACAAATAATTAATTCAACTTACTTTTTAATCTTTTTAAATTAGTTAACTAATTTTTATAATTAGAATCGGAAGTAGTATTTTTTAGGGATAATTAATCCACAGCTCCTTATAGTTTCAACTAATTTTGAATCAGGTCCTTATAGTTTTTTTTCTTTTTATTAGATCCTTATACTTTTACTTGTTTTTAATTAGGTCCTTGTATTTATTTTTTTTTATCAAGTCCTTATAAGTTCACCTTATTTTTAATTAAGTCCCTGAATTTTTTATTCTTTATTTTATAAATTCTAATAGTACTATTATATAAACATAAAATAGTATATATTATTTAATATTAGTTTATAAACAACAATATTCTAAAGATATTGAATTATTATAATGATTTTAATTTTTTCAGTAAAAAAATTAATTGTTCTAAAAAATTTTCCTGAATTAATTAATTCTATTACTTTTTATTACATAATTATTAATTTAATTTAATTATTAATATTTTATATTTTAGTATTAATCTATTTAATTAAGCTTATATTTAATTAGTAAATAAAAATTAAAATTACATGGACCTGATTTAAAATTTAGTGAAATTATAAGGACTTAATTAAAAGAAAAATAAATATAAGGACCTAATTAAAAAAAGATAAAAGTATAAGAACCTGATAAAAAGAAAAAAAACTATAAGGACCTGATTCAAAATTCATTAAAACTATAAAGACTTGCAGATTAATTAATCCTATTTTTTAAGGACTCATATATTCAAAAGTTTCTCTCACAATTGATTATCTTTCCTGACCATAATCGTTTTTGACATGACCGAGCGGAGTACGGTTTTAGTGTTTTAAAAACATTTTAAATGGCCATGCATTGAACGAGGGCTAAATGCTGCAACTTGCATACGGAGACAATTGCGCGAGTGTTGCACACGCGCATTGGCCGTTGGCAAAATTGGTGGTGGACATTTACAGGGATTTCACATTACTTTTTGGACGCTAACAAAAGAGAAGAGACAGTTAGCCGCATAATTTATAAGACAAAATACTATTTACAGTAATTATTGTGGGCCTTAATAATACAAATTTTTTCAGCAAAAAAACACCAACAAAAAAAAATACGTAACAAAATACATTCATTCAAGATGTAATGATGGTGCAGATTTGACTCTTATATCACTTTTTTTTTTTTTTACCCACCCAACTTATCGGAATTTTGTTTCGACTACATTTGGATTCAACTTACGTCGCGCACCTAGCTGTGGTGAGTGAGTCTCCCAACAGGGATTTCTACGTACGCTGAGGCTCAAACTCGAGACTTCGCTTAAACAGTACCAAGCCGCTTACCACTTAGACCAACTCCTGTTAGTGACTCCTGTATCACTTGATAGTCCATAACGGAAGAAATATTTCTTAAACATGTTAAGAAGGGCAGATATCTAACCGTCCACCATTAAAAAAAAAAAAAGGCCAATAAAATTTTCTCAACAACCAGTGAAATCTACGAGCTCTGTACGGAACTAAAAAAAAAGGTCAATCTAAACGCAATAAAAATGTCAATCTAGTGTATCATTACAAAATTGTGAAAAATTTAATGACATAACTGATAAATTAAAAAATATTACTTCTGATTTTTAATATAAGAGCTAATTGACTAATTTGAGTATAAGTAGTTAAGTTAGTTATTTATAATAAATATGTGTTGTTTTTTCTAAAATATCCTTACTAATCAAGTGTATTAAGTAGAACTACCATTATTAGAAAGACCCTTTTGAGAAAAAAATAGATAAATATAAAAAATAAAATGGATTGAGATTTTATAATTAGAACTAAAATAAAAGTTAAAAGAGATTTTATATTAATGACTGGAGGTAGTAATTTCTTTTACTTATAAATAAGACCAAAGGTGCATGAATTATGGGAGAATTATGATTAGATCTCAAGAAAGAGAAATAATTACGAAAAAGTTTTAATAACAACCTTATCACCCTATAATAACAAGTTTCAAAGTAGACAATGACAGGTTGACAACTTTTAGAACTTATTTTGTAATTATTTTTTCCTTAGAACTTGATTGTAATTCTCCAATTACTTATTCGGCGAGTTAAAAATTAATAGTGTATTTAATATGCTACCACCTCTAGTTTTAAATATAAGATCTAATTGATAATTAAGATGTAAGTTATAATGTCATATGTACTCTAAAGTAGATCGGGAAGTAGTACTTTGGAAGTGGTCCTGAGCTAAATGGATGGAAAATTAACCCTAAAGGCGGGTAACCAAAGCCTGAACTCGGGGAGCAAGCTTGTTATAGAACAAACAAGGGTGTTGAATCTAACTTAATGTGTTAGCGTCACAGGGCGAACCATTTTAATCAATCGAAGTTGCACAGTAACAAGCTATTATAACCTTTTTAATGGTAAGTGTGCACACTCCTGAAGCTTCTCTAATTTTAATAATATAATCCGTACATAATAATGCTTTATTCTAAGATTTCAGTTCTTTCACATGTTTTTTGTAGCATATACCGTTTCATAAGTCCAAAATATGGAATAAACGAGGGTTTCATTTCTGTTTCATTTTAGTCTTTATTTTATGGCTACATAGCTTTTCGTCTAAGGAATAAGAAACTTTTCTTTTTAGTAGATGAATGGTCTTTTCATTGGGAAAAGCTATATCTTCCGTAATGATGAAGTACATGAAAACAACGCCACTTTGAGCTACCAACAGGAGTTGGATCTAGTGGAAAAAAAAAAAACGCCAATTTGGGCTTCCTTTTATGAGAATAGTCCTTCCTCCTTTTGCCACTTTGATGTGTTAGTTATTATTCTGGCCAGTATAATATTGGGTTGGGTTTGTACTTAATATGTTTTTTCTTCAATGTATACAAGCCATTTTCGAATAATATTGCTTTTCCATGGGAGGATTATAGGCCAAAAAAAATGAATTGTCCGAATCTAGTAAATAGGGGAACAAAAATTGTTCAAAGAGCTCACTTCAATTGAATTCCATAATGCTG
Organism: Neltuma alba; assembly: GCF_004799145.2. Lineage (NCBI taxonomy): Eukaryota > Viridiplantae > Streptophyta > Magnoliopsida > Fabales > Fabaceae > Neltuma > Neltuma alba. The sequence continues at coordinate 28,159 of NW_021637958.1, read as the reverse complement.
AAATATTAGATCCCACATGGTTGGATTGGCAGGAAAAAGCAAAGAAAAGCTTGAAGCTAATTAGTCCATTTTTTTTCAATACGGATGCGTTTTAGAAGGAGAGAGACACTTCGAAAGCGTCTGAAATTTATAAAATTTAAATGTGATTTTTTGTTGTTGTTGAAGGAATGCCAAACACGCAATGAATGTATTTTGTTTTTCGGGTAACAACACGCATGAGAGTTAGGATTTCTTATTTATTTATTTGTTTTTTGCTACACATGTGTATCCTCCTAAATCCTATTCAAGACATTGTCAATGTCAGGTACTAAATATAGGTATCTCTCCTAACTGTGATTCAAACCTTGTTTTATCACTTTATGAGAGATTAACTCCTGTTATTAGACCTAAATCCCGTTGATAAGTTAGGATCTCGTTAGAATGCGAGACGGATGGGAAGAATTAGGGGCTGCAGAAAGGACCACTGTGAACCCAACAGTGTTTTAGTCATGAGAGGGAACGAAGGAGATCTCGGTGCGATGGGCCTGATCCCGAGTTGGTCTAACTTCTGGCCCATTTTGACTGTGAAGCAGGCTCGAAGAATGGTGAGCCCATAACACAACCTCTTGATCTAATTATGCAAGGAAGTCTGCGGTGGTATCCTGGTGTCTTTTGAAGTGATAGACAGTGAATTTATAACAAGAAAACTAGTTTTTTTTTTTTTGTATAACTTACTTATATTTATAAAAGTCACTTGAGGTTGTCTCCCTTTTTTTAAAATTTCTATTTTCTCCCATTAATTACCCATATTAATATTATTGTATTTATTATCACGTAAATTGTTTAGAATTTAGATGGTCAATTCTCTCTTTTACACTATATGTCCTCACAAATAAAAATATTTTTTTTAAAAAAATCATTTCTTACATATTTATTGTCTCTAAATCATTTTAATCAAAATTTTTACTAACGTTATTCCATTAATTAACTCTTAAGAAAGGAACGGAGGGAGTCCTTGAGAAATCAAAATATCGTTATAAATGAAATGACATATATAGCCTCCGCCTTACCAAGTTTTGTCTCTTTCCTTCTTTCACGAATTCTCGTACCCTGGTGGGTCACGCATTCCGTGTTGGAGTTTCTAACATGGACTCAACGTGAGAATGGGAAGCCCTTTGCTCTCTGGAATCTTCGCACACTCCAAACAACTAGCTTTCATTCCCCGTTTATTACGAGCCATTCCTTAAAACGTTTATCCAGTGTTCGAAAACCACGTTCCCAGTGCAGCATTTGACACGTAATGGCCATTCAGTCCTACCACCACCTTCCGTTCCAGTTTTCATAGCGCCAAATTGTTCACGCCAACGACCTCTCTAAGATTCACGGAATCTGCAGAGGTCTCTTCTCCATCCCGTTTTAACATGGCATCTTCGGCGCGTGTTGCGCACTGCCAGCTGCGGCCCCCAGCACCGTCGGTTCGGTCGAAGGAGCAGTTTGTTCCGGGTCAGATTCCCGTTCCGAAACCCAAGCCGGCGGAGTTAGAAGCCACAAACATCGTTCTCCAGCCCCGTCTGTGTAACCTGAGATCTTACGGGTCCGATCGGTCGGGAGGCGTGATCCGGACTAGAAACGACGGCGTTGATGCCGCCGATGACGTGTCCCCCTTCTTTGCCACCCTGTCTGAATATATTGAGAGCTCTCGGAAAAGCCATGATTTCGAGATCATCTCAGGTCGCCTGGCTATGGTAATCTCTCAACTTACTAATCACTTGCAATTTCAAAGAGGAAAAGAAGAAATCCACAATGAATCATCTAATATTTTTAAATGATCGATCATTTTAAAGCAATGGATTAGTAAGAATAACACTTGGGGGTTCGGTGAAGCTTGTGTTTGCAGGGACATTGACGATGGAAATCGTGACGGGGAACTCAGTGTTCAGAAAGATGGAGATGGAAGGGATAGTGGAAGCAGGAGGGGTGTGTTTGGGAGCGGTAGCTTTTGCGGCCATATTTGCGTGGTTCTCAAGTGCTCGAAACAGAGTGAGCAAGGCGTTCACAATCGGATGCAACACTTTCATCGATTCTGTGATTGATCGGATCGTGGATAGCTTGTTCTACGAAAGTGAGCTTAGTGACTGGTCTGATGAATTGTGAAGCTGTGTCAGTATCTAAGCGTTTTGGTTTGGCTGTGTGTAAAAGAAAACTATAGAAAATGAGAGGTGGAGGTATAATTAGGCAAGTGAGAGTCCAAGACTTGGATTTGATGAGCACCTCTGTAGCTTTATACGTTGCTGGATAGTACATAGCATGATGATGTAAACAGCTTATATATGTTTGGTGTTTTATATAGAAAAGAAGAATGGTAGCTAGTTGATATGGAGCGTCAGAATTACATTCAAAAGCTCCAGACTGATTTCGCGTTTCGGTGTCGAGTTAGATCTTTGGGGAAGGCACTAGTTTAATTTCAGAGAGGGGAAAAAAGAGAGAATTGTTGAGAGTGGGATTTGAACCCACGCCCTTTCGGACCAGAACCTTAATCTGGCGCCTTAGACCAACTCGGCCATCTCAACTTAGAAGACAGCTTTTTAATTCACAATACACATTCCATTAATAGTTTTTTTTTAATATCTTTATTTTAGTTTTAATCTCTGTAATTTCATATCATAAAAAGAGTAAAATGGTTTAAATTTTTATTAAATTATAGGAAAAAATATTATTAAAATTTTTTTGAAAGATCAAAACTTATTATTTAAAATTTGAGAGACCAAAAACAAAATAAAAACAATCAAAGTTGGTATTAACTCTTTTTTTTTTTCCAAATTAGTTGGGCCTTTTCTCTTTTGTTTCTTCTAAAATCTATAACTCCCCAAAAGACAAAAAAGGTCCAGAATAAAATAGGAGTACTGGCATGTGATGGCCCATCATATTGCCTTGGGGTTTTGTATACTGGTGGGCCCAAGGAAAGGATTAGTTAAGAATTGTGGTTATATTTTCTTCCCTAAAGCACGAAGGAATTGTATTCATGCTTTTTTTTTCTTGGACAAAATTGTTTTCATGATTTGAATTACCAAAATTAGATAAAAATCAAATACTAACTCTGGTTTTTAATATAAGATCTAATTGGTTAATTTAAGTAAATTTAAAAAGTAGGTTAAATTAGTTTTTTATAATAAATAGATATTATCTTTTTTAAAATGCCTTCATTAATTATCTGTGTTAACTGGAACTGTTATTTGATGGAACCTTTAAAATGCGTAACTACTATTATGACTACTTTAAAAAAAAAGTTAAATATGATAAATAAAATGGATTTGGAATTTTAAATTTAAAACAAATTTGAATATCAAACTAACTCTTTTATTAAGAATCAGAGATAGTATAATCAAAAAAAATGACAATATGAGAATGTAGATGGAACAGTAGAATCTACTGTGTCGCAAAATGAAAGGGGAGCTTGCTCTATAGTACCAGACTCCATTCTCCATTGGAATATGAAGTTCTGAGCATGATTATGCTCATAATCTGAGTTTAATTATTGATTAATGCTAATCTAAGCCACAAGAGAAAAAAAACTCATTGGAACACAGGAATGATGATTTATATGATTCCGGAGAAATGGACATTAAAAGTTTTGACGGGGACAACTGTCGGCATAGGAATTCAGATGGTATAATTAATATTCTCCTATTTCTTGCCTAAAAAGGTATAAATTCGTTGTTAACATGTGAACTTGCGCAGTAGGGCCAGCTGCAGTGAGTCAAAGCAATATGGGGCACACTGTAGAGGGGATACAAACGCTGTAATTCTACAGTTCATGCAGAGAGAAAAGCCAAAAACACTTCTCAACAACACGTCTACATTCATTAATTAATGCTCATGTCTTTTCTTTTCTTTTTTCTTTTTAATATTCATCCGGCTGTGAAGAAATATTTTTTTAAATGTATCTAAGTACGATAGTTAAATCATGTCTATCTTATAAACAAGGGGAGTAAAGAATTAAAAAAATTGACCTCTTAATTCTGAACTCTCAAGGCAAGAAAAATTCAAAATTAACCAAGATAACTTAGCGCAAATAAGAGTTTTGTCTTTGTGGAGAGTAATGGTATATTTTTACTCTCTCTTTTTGACCTTGTTATTTTTTACTCTTTCAAACTGGTACTTAACTGTAAAGTTTTTTTTAAAAAAAAACTAATTTAAAGAGCTTTATAGTTTTTATTAATTTTGAATCAGGTTTTTATACTTTTGTTTTTCTTTTTATTGATTCTTTGAATTTTATAATGTTAAGGCTATTAGTCCCTTAGAGTTAAATCTAGTAAGAGTGTTAAATTTTCTGTTAGTCAAGTTTGAAACATCTTTGTCCACTCTGGCACTCTCTCCTTCGACCATACCTGACCCAGCTCTTCCATCTCCTTCATTCGCCCAACAACTTTATCTTCCTACCCACCATTCCCCTGCTTATTAAAACATGTATTGTTGCAGAATCATCTATGGAGGTAAAAATAAAATAGTAGGAGATTCTGGGTTTCTCTGGCCAAACAGAATTAAATTTATAGTATTAAAAAATCAGCACTAAAATTATGGAGAGGTTGAAAGCAACGGTGAGCCAATTATCAGTAGGGAGACGATGGGTAAAGAGATGAAATAATGGAAAGAATGGAGAGAGGAGAGCTTGGTTCGATATGGTGGAAGGACCGGGTAGGCAAAATGTTTCAGATTTGGACTAATGAAAAATTTAACACTATTAATAGATTTAACTCTAAGGATTAATATATCTAACATTATAAATTAAAGCACCCAAAAAAAAAGAAAGAAGAAAAAACATGAGGACTGATTCAAAGTTGATGAAAACTGTAAATATCTTCAAATTGGTTTTCCCAATTTTTTAAACCTGTTTTCAAAGCACATTTTCAAGTATTCCTGTGTTAAAAACTTTGACTGTGGCCTTTGGAAAATTTCAATTTATAATCCTAATTAGAGCCAAGAAGTGACAGGTTAGGTTGATGAAAATCAGGTTCGTTTTGAAACAGATCTTTTGAGTCCATAACCGGCAAGACCGAACCCGCGACGGGTTAACCCGCAGGGTTGACGGGCTAGCTCTTTTTTATATTATTTTTTTAAATTTTTTTCCCTCCCTCAAATATAATTATGTTTACTCATTTGGTCCTTTATCTTATTCTTATTATTTAAAATTATCATAATGTAATATATCTTTTACTTTATATTTTGAATTTTACTTGTGACAAAGTTAGTTGAGCAAAAAGAAGGTGATTATAATTATGATGCTTAACCAAATAATTTCACATCTTCTTATCATTCTTTGAACTATATCAACATTGAATAATAGTTCATTGTTGAGCACTTGATAGTGATTTGTAACATTGTGTTTGTATTGTTATTAATTTAGATTTGTTATGTTTTAATTTGGGATGTATGTTTAATCATTTAGGATGATGAATCATGTATGCTTATAGTAGTATTTTGGAATATTTGAAACTTTGGATTTCATATTTTATTTATGATAATTTCTATATGCATATTTTATTTTAGGTGTTTAAGAATTAAAATAAATTTTATTAAAAGAAAATGAAAGGCACAAAAAAAATTTTAAAAAAAAAAGTGGCGGCTCACCAACCCTCCTTGATGGTTGAGTTGGAAAAATATCAACTCGTCATAAGTCGATCTTTTTAGGACCAACCTGTCAATCCTTGAGCCTATCATGGGCCAACCCGTAACTAGTGGGTTGGTCCATATTACCGGCTCTAATCCTAATATATGGAATATTTCTGATTAAGAGGGATTTACTCTCTCTTGTTGTTCCTATTATGGGAGCCATTTTAACAAAAAGTTGTTGGTCTTCTTTATAAAAGTTTCAACAGTGCTTGTTGTAACATACTAAAAAAAAAAATGTAAATAATATATATAATAATATTTTATTATTAAAAAAAATCAAAATCAATTAATTAAATAATATTATATTATTATATTAAAAAAAATATAATAATACCCACCTTTCCATCGAATTCGGTGGAAAGGCTGGGCACCATTTAATGAAACAAGGAAAATAGGAGGGGGAGGTATTAATGGTCGAAGGAAAAGAATGGGAAAGGAGCAGATGGATGTAGAAAAATGGGCAGGGGCGGTGGAAAAAATTTGAACATGGTGTTGTTAAATACCTTCACCCCATATCTTTTTCAAGCAAGAGCAAGAGAGTGCGGAAGAGGAAGAGAGCAAAAGAAAAAAAAAGAGAGAGAGAAGCATAGAGAAAAAGAGAGAGAGAGCCGAGTTCCAGAGTACCTGACGGTTTTGGAGATCATTTAGGTACACAAAACTACTTCTTGTTATCATATTTTCTTTATGAACATTTCCTATATATTTAGAACTTTATATTATTAGTATCATTATAATGTTTAGAGAAAATTTTACTGTTTGGGTATAGAGTAAATATGGAGTTTTGACAATATATGACCGTAAAAATTTAAAGATCCATTATTAAGGAATTTTAATCGGTTTATTTTTGTTGAATGATTACTTTGAGAATTTTAAACTAAGATTTTAGTTGAAAGATTTGTTATTTAGACTTGTAATATGTTTTTACCGATTAAATTTGAGTTAAATAATTTATTTGAGTTATTTAATATATTATTGAGGTTTTAATCGGTTTAAATATTGAATAAGTTAGATATATTGTTGAAATAATTTTTGAAGGCTTGAAAATTTATAAATTGAGAATTTTGTAAAATTAAATAAAGCTACAGTTTGGTTATAATTAAATATATATATATATATATACTTTTGTTAAATTTAAATAGCCTTATATGTAAATTATTTTTCAAAATAATATCTATTATAAATGCCTAGATTTGGGAGAGTTAATATACTTATGTAATTTTGGTTTAGAGGGTAGTTTTAGAATTTTAGAGTAGCTTTAGAGTAGTTCTGAGTTTATATTAATAAATATTTATGTGTAATTGTGTAGACCCTTGAGATTTTGAAGTAATCCTTGTGTGAATATTTGTAAGCTAAAGAGTACCAGGTAACTCTGAAAATTCTTTCTTGTACATGTGACTTGTGTATGATTATATTGTGGATTTACTAATTTTTATATCATACTGAAAAGTAGTATTATCATTTCAAATAAATGTTTTGATATGTTATTTGATTTTGTCAAGATTTATTGCTATTAATTATGATCAATGTTTAAATATATTGATGGCTGAGGAATTGTCATGAGTTGTTATTAAATGGTATATAAGTTTTATTGCTATCTTATCTTTAAAATATTTGAAGACGTATTTATGATGTAACATTATTGGCATCTGACATGCATTGTTGGGCTAAGGATAGAAGGAGATTGCATGGATATGAAATTACCACGTGGTATGCCATCACTCGGTGCACAGTGGATGGCACTTGTCAGGGCCCCTTCTTCCATGTTTTCCTTTGGCCGGGAATTCATTGGAGCTGTGGGACATGTGACACCTCCCTATTCACAAAGGAGGGGAGCCATAGTCCGAGCTTGAGCTCTATATCTTTGGCCAGATATATCTCTAGTATCGGTGAGCTTGGAATAATTCAGTAAAATGGATTAGTTCCTATCGGACTATGTGTTAGCCTATAGCTCCAGTCAGCGGTATAAGGGTGGACGGTGATATAAGGGAGGCAGCATATTGCATTATTTTTGGATATATTAGAAAAATGATATTGGTACATTGTTGGAAAAAAAAAATGAAATTGAATTGGATGTCTCAAATCCGTGATTTTTAATATATTTATACACACACATATAAACGGATTTTTGGTTTATCATATGTGATTTGCTTGTATAGGTTAGAATTTCAGTAGTTACTGAGACGTTAGATCTCATCCCCTATATTAACAATTTTCAGGCGGATCTAGTAGGAATCAAGGGAAGGCACCAATGGAGTGAGCCGTGAAGGCTTTTGTGCTCCTCAAGCACATGCTATGTTATATTTTTATTTGCCATGACTATAAGACTAATAGTTTATGTTGTTAAGTTATGTTAGAAATGTTTTGAAATTTTGACTTAATTGCAGTATTAAAAATATGTATGGACTTTTAAATTAAATATTTTATGGCGTATATTGATATAATTATGTGAGGTGTTACACTTGTTCTGGTTTAAAATATAAACTAAATTTTATCTATTGCATTTATTAAGAAACTAATTAAAATCAATTTAAAACAATAAATGTGTAAAACATATATTTGTTTTTCCTAATATATCCTTATTAATAAAAAAATAACTAAAAGATGTAATAAATGAATTAAAGAGGAAAGAGAATATATAGGGGTAAAATTGAAGAAAAAAAACTCATTAAATACTTGGACAAAAATGAATGTTATCTTATAAAAAAAATCAAACCATTTAAAAAGGTTTAACTTATATTTTGAACCGGAGGGAGTATTAAATATTTTTCTGTACATATCCATATTTAATTAGGACAGTAAGAAAATAAAAATTAATATAATTTTTAAATTTAGTACAATTAATAAGGTTAATATTATAAACCACTTGAATTTGAGTTTTTATAATAAAGACTAGAGAGAGTTTCTTTTATCATCAATATCCCAAAGTTATTAAAAAAAAAAAGGACAGATTTTTACTGTGGGTGAATCATACTCTATTTTCATTAGGGTTTTGTTTCGTTTAATGGAGGGGAGAGAAGAGGAGGTTAATTAAATAACAGAGAGAGGAGGAGAAGGGAGGTTATAGGTTTTGTTTGGTTAGAGGGGAGAAGAGAGAAAAGATTTCTTGTTTGATTTATAAGGAGAGGAAAAAAAAATAATTATAAATTAATAAATATGTCTTTATCTCTATATTTAGAAAGCAATATTAAACGAACTTTTTTGGTGAGAATACAGGGTGATAGAAAAGTAAAAGATAAAAGAATTTAATAATAAACAAAAAGTTTCGTCTATGAAGAAAAGATCACTTGAACACTTTAAGAAGAAACCACCATGGGGCACAAGACAGTATTCAGTAAGTTGCCTATCCACAAGAAGAAAGAAGCATATCGAAATGATTTTTTTCCATACGCAATAATTTCAATATTCACAACAATCACATTCTTTAATGCCTATTTTCCTTTAAAATATTTTGAAATGCAAGAATGTTTACAAATTCAAATATGTTTCGCATGTTGTTTTTTAAATTAAATATCTATTAAAACGGATCCAATGTCACAACTATAAACGATCACACAGTCTGTTTGATCCTTCGTCTGGATATTATTAGTTAATATAAATGTTATATTTCATTAATTCATTTTTAAACTGCATTGAATTTAAAAGAAACTGAATTTTCTGTTACAACTATGCCATTACCATGTACAGTGGCTGTTAATGTCGGTCGTCAGGACTTATCTCCCACCTACATATATAGGGCTTTGGTGGTCATGGGAGATTCAAAAATGGTGAAGCCTAACTGATTAAGAATCAAATATTTGATACAAAAATCATAAATTACCAATTGAAATAGTTTTTTTTATTTTTATGACGAGTCAAATTCTAATAAGTTATGCTTATTACATTCTCCGACCATTTTTTTTAAATAAAAAAACAACTACTAAAACCGCACGGTTCAAAATATTAGTTAATTTTTGCTAAAAATAATAAATATGTAAGATATATACTTCTTTTCAAACATACAATTGTTTAAAGAAAAATTATTCATCTGATCCTATTTATAAGTCACTTTTAACATATTTCATACAGATCAAGAAAAACCTTAAACTTTATTAACTCTCATTTAAAATTTAACAACTTTTTAACTTTAGCTCTAGTTAATACTCCCTCCGTTTCTTATTATAAGAGACATTTGATGCTTATGACATGTTTCAATATATAAGAGACACTTAAAAGTTGTCTCTATTTTTTTGTATTGATATCCTATTTTACCCCTATTTATTTTGTCTCCAACTCGTACTTCTCTCCCTCCCACTTTTCTTTTTTTTTAATAATTTAATTATTCTCTCTCATATTCTCTCTCCTTATTAATAGGGGCATTGTTGGAAAAGCCATTATACTTTTTACATATTAATTGAACTCAACTAATTTTAATTGTTTTTTTGATTAAAGTAATTTGGTTATTTGTCTCTTATAATAAGGAACGGAGGGAGTATATATTATACTTCGAGTAAACAAAATTAACACAATACTAAATAGAGGGTAAAATTCTATATCCATATAAAAAAATTTTCTCAATACCTTATATATAGGACCAAAAAATATTTTTTTATCTTATAAATAGAACCAGAAAAGTATGTGAAAAATAATTAGGATAAATTTATTGTAAAGAGATAATAAAGAATCGTATATTTACTTAGCGTAAAAATGAAATGAAAAATTTGAAGTTTGAAAAAAAAAATTAATTAGTTTGTTATATATTTAGAGAGGTTGTTATTTATGAAAACAAAAGGAGCTAGGGGAGTAGGAAGGAGGGGGAGGCTAAAGTAGCTGTGCGTCTGATCAGTGTCCGCCAACAGACTCAACCAATGCAAACACATTCAATTCAATTAATTTCGACTCATCAATCACTCAACCAACCAAAGCCTTGGCACGCACTTCATCCCCATCCCCTCCTTCCGCAGTTCTCCTTCCCCCCTAATATTTGGTTTTCCGATGAGCGTACTCTGATATTCGATCCGCTTTAGCTACTGCAGAGACTCGCATGGAGGGCCACTTTTCGAAGCCAGTACGTCCATTCACAATTCCAAGATTTACTTTTTATTTGGATTGAGAAGAAACTAGGGAGGAAAGGAAATTAGAGAAATAAACATAAAGAGAAATAAACAGGGAAGAAAATGTGAAAAGAAGAAAAAATAAAATAAGCCTCATCTCTTATTAAAAAATAAAATAAGCCTCATCTCTTATTTTCTTTTCATACTTCTTCCGACTCTTATTATAAAATCTACTTAATTATATTATGTGATTTAAAAAAAATGTTAAAACTAATTAAGAGTAATAAATATGTTGAAAATATATATTTTTTTCAAATATATATCCTTATTTATAAATGGGTAGGTGTGAGTGAGAAAAAAATGAGAGAGAATGTATGGAAAAAAAGATAATGAGAGAAAATATATTAATTAAGGATAACATGGGTAAAAATATATTTATTGTTTAGACAAATTCAAAAAGGATCTTATAAATAGGAACAAACCAATTTAAAAAATTAGATCTTATAATAATGGACGGAGGAGTATATGAAGAGACTTGGAAAAGAAAACAAGATTTCCATAACTTTTTATTTCTTTATTTTAAAACTATATTTTTATTAAATAACTTGGTTTTAAAACATAATAATCTGAGAGTATATATAAATCAAATAACTTGATTTTAAATTATTTGATAATGCTAATATTAATATAATTTTTTTATTGTAATATTTAATTTAATTGTAAATATGATACATTTTGATAAGGATATTTTAATTATTTAGATATTTGCTAATTTTTTTTTAATATTTTCTCTTTTCCGTCCAAACAAGCAAATAAGAGGGATGATAACAATTTTTTTTTTTTTTATCTTTTCCTTCTCTCTATTTTCTCCGTTCCCATTTTCTTTCCTCTCACCAGAGCCTTAGACTCTGGACTTTACTTCCTAGCGCCTCATCTTATCTTATTAGACCAACTGTATCTTGCTTCCCCTCTAGTATTAACGCCATCTTTGGCACTCTCACATGACTCCACTCATCGCAAATAACTGATTTATAAAAATTAAAAATATTAATTAAATTAATTATTTACAAAAAAAATGGGTGTTGATTTTGTAAATTAAAAAAATCTAATCATTTGTGTTATAACTTAATAAAAAAACTTTAATATATATAATTGTTAGTCTAAAAAAAAATTATAAACAAGACATATCGCGAATGACGGCAAGCTATTCAAAAGAGCCAAGAGATGTTTCCATAGCTTGGGGCTTAGGTCGTAGGTCAAGCTAGCAGACGAAAGGTTCGAATAAACTTGTGACCAGACTCGGGTATGGGCGTTGATGGAGACTCGCAGCTGAACAAGAAGCAATGGTCTCTGGTTCGGCCTAGTGCCTACATCACGGTTGCTTGCTTACCAAGCCATTCTGACTTTTCGCTTCTTTCTTTACAGTGAGTCTCACTCCTCTCCTGATCTATAAAAAAAAAACTTTTATTTTTAATATAAAAATTAGATAATTAATTTTAAAATATTTAAAAAAAGTTAGTTAATTTAATTATTTATAGTAATAAATATTATTCTTTTTAAAATGTCCTTATTAATCATGTATATAAGTATATTATTTAAAACTGTTATTTGACGAAACTTTTAACAAATGTAACGATTATAACAACTACTTTGAAAAATATAAATATGAGAGACAATATGAATTGAGATTTAATATTTAGGATCAAATTAAATGTCATATTGGTTCTTATAATAAGTATTAGATGTAGTATTTAATTAGCTCAATTTTTTAGGACCATAGAGAGTATTAAATACTATTTCCGGTCATAATCATAAGAGCTAGTTGATTAATTTGAGGAGATTAAAAAAAAAGTTAAGTTAGTTATTTATCATAAATAGATGTTGTCTTTTCTAAAATATTCTTGTTAATAAAGTGTATCGGCTAGAATTACTATTATTAGAAGGATTATCTTAGGAAAAAAATACATAAATATTAGAGTCAAAATAGATTAGGGTTTTATATTTAGAATTAAAATAAAAATCAAACATTAAGAATCAGAAATGGTATTATGAGTTTTATTTTTCAAATCAAATATGCCATCAGCGTCTTCTTCATTCACTGTCAATATGTGAATGATATAAGATTTTTTTATTAAAGATAATACTATTTGAGATATCATTGAATACTAAATAAATACAGAGGGATCTTTTGCTGAGAAGTTAAATTTTGATTCACAGTGTCATAAGATGAGCTATCACCTCTTGCTAAATGCAATCACAATTGATTTTATGAAGAATTATAATCAAGTCTTAGAGAAGAGAAATAATTACTAAAAGATCCTAATAACAACTTAAATAGCCTGTAATGACAAGTTTTATAGAGAATGACAACTTCTACGACTTGTTTTGTAATACTACTTCCGATCCTTAATATAAGACCCTGTTTGACTTTTGTTTTGATCCTAAATATAAGATCTCAATCCATTTTGTCTCTCATATTTACTTAATTTTTTCCAAGATAGTCCTTCTAATAATTATAGTTCTAGTCAATACACTTGATTAGCATGGATATTTTAAGAAAGACAACACCTATTTAGGACAAATAATTAACTCAATTTACTTTTTTAATCTTTTCAAATTAGTCAACTGATTCTTATAATTAGGATCAGAGCTTTTTTGTTTTTTCCCAGAGGATTTGATTATAATGCTCTCTTGATTCTGTACCATGCAGTTGGTCCTTTCCCGCAATGCTTCAAGGTCCATAGGCGAAAGAACAGGACAGAAGGGGGTATTATTTAGAAATAGGGAATACTATAATTTGGATTTGAGAAGGCCCACTAAGATACAGAAATATAGGAGAGGGGGGAAGAGGTCACGCGTACGAGTACGAGCGTGTCGTGAAGGGAGGAAGGAAAAGGACGATAATAATAAAGAAGGCGCAGTAAATAATTTTGCCGTTTTCACGTGCTTTTGGTCTCCCTTTTCTGACATGCAAAATATATGGGAGGATTTGTGATATTTTTTGATTTTGATAGCAGAGAGACAGCACTAGGACGGATGATGCCATCACCAGTGCTTCCACTGTTCATCATATCCCGCGATAAGCGGCTGGCATATAACTAGCTACTTAGCTGGCTTCTCCCCCACCTTTCTGTCCCTCCCCCTCTTGTCATTTCCTTCCCCACTTCTCCTACTTCATCAACTTTGTCTTGCGTTTCCACTTACCAATGATTCAATAATTTCATTTATGCTATTTTTAATTTTTAATATAAAATCTTATTTAATTTTTATTTTAATCTTAAATATAAGACCCTGATTCAATTTGTTTTTTATATTTATCTATTTTTTTCAAAATAATCCTTCTAATAATAGTAATTCTAACAAATAAATTTGATTAGCAAGGATATTTTAAGAAAAACAATATCTATTTATTACAAATAACTAATTTAACTTATTTCCTTAATCTATTCAAATTAGACAACTAGCTTTTATATTTAGGACTGAAGGTAGTAGTTTATAAATAAGATTTTATAATTAGAATAGATGAGCAGTATTTTTTCATGCACATGCATTGCTGTAAATATTGAAATGATTTATAAGTAATATTTCAAATATAATTTACAGAATATAAAATAAGTACGTGAGAAGAGTTTTATTTTAACTTATATGAAAATGTTTATAACCACTTTTATAACATTAATCCAAACAAGCCAGAAAAGTTGTTTTCATTTGGGAGGATGGAAAGGCGTTTTTATCCTAAAAAAATCAATCTCATAATTAAATTTTCAATAATCAATACCACCTCTCTCGTAGCTTTTCTCAGTCTTGGATTTATTGAATCCAACTAATAAATAACCTCTTATACTAAATCTTTTTTTATAGGTTTTTTAATTTCAATCCTGGTCTCTTAATACGGCTTAAAATATTTTGTGTTCATTAATTACTATGAAGTATTTTTTTTTGAAATATATTTAATATTCTAAAATATTTTGTATTGTAATTTTGTCTTTAAAGTATTAAGGTGTTGAATACATCCCAAAAACACTTCATATTAATGAATGAACTATTAAAATAATTTAAACTATAAATTGTGCAAATCAAGTTTTTAAGATTTTAAATTTTTTATATGTGATACTACATTCATAATTTTATAACATTTTGAATCTTAAAAATTTATTTGTTAATTTTTTTGGCGTAAACTCAGAGTTTTCTTAAGCCATTTTATACTTGGGACTAATCTCTCTCGAGTCAAGAGTATTAAGATTCAAACCCTCCTAACAAGTGCGTTTCCTGAAAGTTGAACTTGTATTCTTCTTTTTTCATGATTTAAACAGTTTATTTGGTAATTTAATAATAAGGACAGGGTAAGAGAAATGGGGGGAAAATTAAAAAAAATTGAGGAAATGATCGAAAATTCAAAATAACACTTATTTGTTTCTCTCTCCTCCCCATCTTCATATCCAGTTTGAATACTTGTCAAGAATATTAAGTGATAAGTAACCAAATTTATTATAGGGAAAATTATATTGGAGGTACCTATACTTTTTTTCAATTTTTAATTTGGTACCTATGTGTTTTTTTCTTAACTAAATCTTTATTTTTCTTCTATTAACATCATTAATCCTTATATAGAGACTAAAAATATCAATAGAACAAAGTTATAAGAGCTAATATTGCTAAAAAGATAAAATTAAATGTTTAATTAAAGGAAAAAAAACACATAGGTACCAAATTAAAAACGAAGAGAAAGTATAGGTACCTTCAATATGGTTTTCCCTTTATCATATATGAAGGGTTTAAATTAAATTTGAACTGTCCACATTTTAAATTTCTAACTAATTAATTTTTAGAAATATTTTATACCTTCTAAATAATTATTTTTAAAAATAAAAAATAAATTTGGAGCATTCAGATTAGTTAAGAATTGGTCATCAATCTGAGGTGCTGGACTGGTTATCATCATATATTTATAAGTTAAGGTTGGCTAAAAAAAAAAAATCTTCAATTCATAAGTTAGGACTCTGAACCTAGCATTCGGTTCAATCTGATTTTAACTTGTGGATTATTGGGTTGAATTGAGTCGGGTTAGTTTATTCTTGAATTGGGATAACCTAGATTTTTAGTTTGCAAAAACTATTACTAGTACAATTTAAAATCAACAAATATATGGCTTAGCTGAAAATTTTCCACCTGGGATCACATCAAAATCACTTTTTTTGTTGGACTCAACAAAATCACTTATTTTAATCCAAAACGTTTTTAAATACGCGTAGTGTAATACTCCTCCGGTCCTTAATATAATATCTATTTAACTAATTTAATTATATTAAAAAAGTTAGGTAAGTTAGTTAATTATAAGAAACGTGATATGTTTTTCTTAAAATACTATAATCATCTTTCTTAATACCCCCACTTCCTCTTCTACTTAATTATGGTTAAGGGAGTATTCATAGGGATAATTTAAAAAAAATTGATAAATATGATAAATAAATCTTATATTTAGGATCAAAACCAACTCAAAAATAAAAAGAGTAATATTTTAAAAAAAAAAGCTAATAGGCCTAAGCTAAATGTGGAGAAAAGGCTACCTAGAAGACTTGACTAGGACTCGCATCCTGGCAAACTGAAAAAAAAAAAAAAAGCTTAATTTGAGGATGGTGTAGAACAATGGTCCATACTTGATTGCTTATAATTAGATAACAGTTTATTTGGTATTGACAATATTAAATCTATAAATGACAATAAATTTTTATTAACTCTTCTTATTTAGTATAGAGTAATTTTCAACTTTTTTTGTTATTTTTTTAATACATCAATGTTAAAAATACAATAAAATGATTTAGAAATAAGATTAAAAAGAACTTCTTCTCACTCCCTCTCTGGGTGGTAATATGAAAAGTCGTGAAAAAAAAACATTTTGATCTAAAATATCAAAGATTAACAGGATAATTAATAATAGTAAGAGAGAGAATTATAAGTGGAAAAAAATCACATTTTTTAATAAAAATAAAAAAATTAATTTTTAGTAAATTAAGAGAAGAAAATGTGAGGGAGGGTCATAATGAAAGTAGGGAAGGCAAGGGGTAGGGAGCTGAAGAGCAGAGCATAGGGTTGTGGCAGACAAGAGATAGAAAGGGGGAGAGACAGAGTGGGGAGAGGGAAGATCTTTTTCTTGATGAGACGCCCAAACTGAACTGTCCCTCCACAGTAACTGCCACAGACAACTTCCCGTGGCCTCTCTTCCCCGTTCCTTTCCTTTTCGGCTTTTCTTTCTCTTTCCTCCCGTTCTATAACCGCCTCCCATCAATTATGCCCCATTTCTGTTCTCATGTGACGTATTTAGGTAAAAAAAAAATCATAATTTTAAAAATATTTTTACAGTGTATGAAATAAATACGCAGAAAAATTTATTTTAATTTATAAAAAATTAATTTTAAAAAAATACTTATACACTAATCCAAACACCCCCTATATATCCGGCATATCCCCCAGAAATTGCTCCAAATTTCACTTTTTTGGAGAATTATAATCAGTCTTAATGAGATTTAGTTGCCCTGAAATTTATCAACAAGTAAAAAAAAAAAATAATGACAAATTTCAGAATAAAAAACAATAATCCATTTTATAGTGTAATTTATACTATAAAATAACTCTTATATTTAAGACTAGAAGAGCCATAGGTTCAAACCGATTACTTGTCATTTAAGATTTGTTAGTAATTAAATTTACTACTTAAGACTTCTTGATGATAATTCTTTTTTTTTTTTTGGGAATCTAAATTTCCCTCGTTGACTTGCATCCATAGTTTTCAAAATTTTACTTCTTTTTATTCAAATAATCAAATTATGTTATTTAATAAAACTGTTAAAATTAGTTAAAAATAATAAGTATATAAAAATTATTTTTTTTGAAAGATGCGCTTACTTATAAGTGAATTAAATGGTAGAGAATAAAAATAAAGAAAATAATGAACGAAAATATATGAGAGAAAATAATTAGAAATAAAATTGATAACAAAATCTTTAACATTCAAAGTGAATCCTGTAAAAATAAGCGATAATATTTGAAAATTTAGATATAACAGAAGAGGACGGGGGAAGTACTTATCAAGCATAGTAAACTTGAAATTTAAAAACACAAAATGAATTGAAATTTTTATTTATGATTAAAAGAAAGCTTTCGTTTAACTTCTATTAACTTCTATATTTACAACGGGAGATGTTAGTAAATTAGAAGGGCCATGTCTTTATTTATTGTAAGACCACTAAATTTGAAGGTCACACTTGTGGTCAAATTCTTTTGGTATAGCTTTAAATATTTTAACAAAAATACTTGCGCAATTTATCGTTTTCAACATGATAGGGGGAAAAAATAATTAGTACTACCTCTTATCCTTAATATAAGAATAAATTGATTAATTTGATTAGATAAAAAAATTAGTTAAATTAGTTATTTGTAATAAATAGACGTATTTTTTAAAATATTTTTGCTAATCAAGTATATTGGTTTACACCATCATCATTATAAGGACTACCTTATAAAATAGA
Source organism: Neltuma alba (assembly GCF_004799145.2). Classification (NCBI taxonomy): domain Eukaryota; kingdom Viridiplantae; phylum Streptophyta; class Magnoliopsida; order Fabales; family Fabaceae; genus Neltuma; species Neltuma alba. The sequence goes on along the minus strand of NW_021637958.1, from coordinate 9,954 downwards.
TAAATATGAGAGATAAAATAGATTTGGATCTTGTATTTAAAATAAAAATAAAAATTAAATAAACTTTTATATTAAGAACCGGAAATAATAGTACGATAGACAAAAGAAAACAAAATCATTAAGTAAACAACCAAAGTCCTCAGCATGCTTTTACATTGTACAGTATCAAAGGAAATACTCAATTTAGTATTATTACAAGTAAATATATTCTCTTTATGTAAAACCTAGTGCTCTTTTTTAAACAACTTTACATATGTATATGTATGTGTATGTGCATATATATATATATATATATATATATATATTTATTTTCAGTCTTGTACCTAAAAGCAACAAATAAATTTGGCTTGGCCACATTACAACTTTTCTCTGTTTTTTTTTTCCCGAGAAGAGGACCTTTGACTTAGGTACTAATGATTTCATAAATTAAACCTATAGTTTTCCACCCGTCGTATCCCCAATTCGTGTCCTCTAAAGCCTAAAACCAGGGTTTGTATAAAATCATTATGCAAAATATTTATTTCAATATATACATATAAGTCTTAAACAATAAATTTATTTTTATTTGAATAGTGACCAATAATACATAATGCATACTAAGCCTATTTCTCATTATTTCAAAAAATAACTTTTATAATAATTTTTTTAAAATTCTGAATTAAGTTGATCAAGTAATGTGTACTGTTAATTAATTAACAGGGAAGCTGTCTCTAGATTCCTGACGAACCATAAATTAAAAAACATAAAATTACATATCACTAATGGTTTCATGTGGATATGTATCGATAAGATCTCCTTAAGAAAGGAATGATGATTTAAGTTTCGTAAGTGGGATCCCTGCTTTTATAATCAAATACTGTCTCTGATCTTTAATAGAAGATCTCGTTTAACTTTTATTTTGATTCTAATTATAAGACGTCAATTCACTTTGTCTCTTATATTTATGTAATTTTTTTCAAAGTAATCATTCTAATAATAGCAGTTATAACCAATATATTTGATTAGTAAGGATATTTTAGAAAAGACAACACTTATTTATTACAAATAACTAACTTAACTTATTTTTTTAATCTTCTTAAATTAGTCAAATACTCCTCCGGTCCTAATTATAAGACGCAATTGACTTATTTGAGGAGATTAAGGAAGTAAGTTAAGTTGGTTATTTATAATAAATAAGTGTTGTCATTCCTAAAATATCCTTGCTAATTAAGTATATTGGCTAAAACTATCATTATTAGAAGGATTATCTTGGAAAAAAATGCATAAATATAAGAGACAAAATGGATTGGGTCTTATAATTAGGACCAAATAAAAAGTCAAATTGGGTCTTATAATAAGGACCGGAGGAGTAACTCTTATAATTAGAACTGGAGGTAGTATATAAAATCACTAACCTAATTTGTGAAAGTTGGTCAAAACTCAAAAGTATATGCAGTTCTCAAGGGTTCAGAAAAGTCCCATATAATATACATAATTTCATCAAAGTATTTAAGTATTAAGAGAATATGAGGGTATTTGATGGATTCCAAAAGCACTTTTTAGAGGTATTTTCACATAAATTGAATAATTTTTTTACATATTTATTTTGTATATTATAAAATCATTTTTAAAATCTTGATTTATTTCAAACACTCATAAGCAGAAATTGTATTTAATAATAATATTATTATTTTTAAAAAGGCAACTAGGGCCCACCATAGTGTTGGCAAGGGGCGCGCGCATAGATATATATATATATATATATATATATATGTATGTGTATATGTATTTGGAGTGTTTTTAATTTTTTATCCCTAAGATCGTTACTTTGTTTTAAATGATTTTTTTATAATAACTATTTTTTTTAAAAAAATTAAATTTAACATGTCATTATTTTTAAATATTTTATCAATACTCAAAATCTCAATACCATTATTTTTGTTAACAATTTTAAAAATAAAGACAAAGTTAAGAAATCATATTAAAATTTTATATAAAATTGAATGATTTAAAATATATTTTAGTGTTGTAATTCATCATGTGATTCATTTTTGACGGGTAAACATGAAACTGAGGGTTTAGAGAAAAGCCAAATCCATTTTACTCTCTTTCGTTCAAAATATAAACTAAACTTTATTTATTACATTTATCAACAAACTAATTAAAATTAATTTGAAATAATAAATGTGTAACGCATATATTTGCTTTTCTTAATATAGAAGAGTAAATAAAAGATGTAATAAATAAATTAAAGAGAAAAAAGAATATATAGGGGTAAAATTAAAAAAATTCATTAAATACTTGGATAAAAATAAATGTTATCTTATAAAAAAAATAAACCCATTTAAAAAAATTTAGTTTATATTTTAAACCGGATGGAGTATTATTCAACCCAATTACAATTATGGATCTCCACATTATTAAACTGAGATGCCACGTGGAAACCGGCAAACTGAGGCTACCCAGTTCACGCTCTCTGCGTTCCGCGTGTAGAGCTTGTGAACAAGCAACGGTTTCCAAATTTAGAAGCAAGAGATGGGTGACACACCTAACTTAATACAACCTCCTCTTTGAATATAAGAGTTAAGTTTACACTACATAAATTATTTTTTTATATTTTTTTACATTACAAACTAGCTCTTATATTACCTCCGATCCTTAATATAAGACCCTATTTGATTTTTATTTTGATCCTAAATATAAGACCCGAATCCATTTTATCTTTCATATTTATATATTTTTTTTAGAGTAGCCCTTTTAACAATGATAGTTCTAATTAATATACTAAATTAATAATAATATTTTAGAAAAGACAACACTTATTTTGGACAAATAACTAACTCAGCTTACTTCTTTAATCTCTTCAAATTAGTCAACTGGCTTTTATAATCAGGACCGGAGGTAGTATTACTTTTGATTTTTAATATAAAAGTCAATTGATTAATTTGAATAGATTAAAAAATTAGTTAAGTTAATTATTTGTAATAAATAGATATTGTCCTTTCTAAAATATCCTTATTGATCAAGTATATGAGTCAGAACTACTATTATTACAAAGACTGTGTTCAAAAAAAATAAATATAAAAAAAAGGGTTTGAGATCTTATATTTAGGATTAAAATAAAAATTAAATTATCTCTTATATTAAAGATTAGAAGTAGTATTTAAGATCGGATGTAGTGATTTTTTTAAGGGTATCATTTGTAGTATCCAAAATTTGAAATTATTTTATTTTTGTTATGGACATAAAATTTGAAAATAGTAATTTCAATTCTTGAAATTTTATTTTATTTTGGTTCATCTAAAAATTTGTCTTTGGAACCTTGCTTCAAGTACCAAAGTCCCTGAATTTGAATTTTACATACAAAAACCAAAATAAGATTAAGTGCCAAATGCTAAAGATGACAATAATGTTTTTTATGAGATTCAAATTTTTAAATAAAATTAATTTTTTCCACAAGATCGCAGAATATTAAATACATTTATATTAATTTTATTTGTAATTAATTACATTTTTTCTTAATTTTCTCTCGCTTTCTCTCTTTCACTTATTCTTTAATTACGTTATCTAGTTTTGCATGTATTCTTTTTATTTTTTCTCCCGATTTCTTGTTCTGTAGAAGCATGTTCCCAAAAAAAAAAAAATAACGTTCATTTCTATATATTAACATGTTGATTAATTTGTCAGCCGAAAACAAAACTTGTTGATCGGAACGGGTTTTTTTTTTTTTTCCCCGCCAAAGCTGATTGGAACTTAAAAGACATGAATCATTGTTAAAACATATAAAAAACTAGTTTCATATTTAATTTAGTCATAAATATAAGAACTCAGTCCTTTATATCTTATATTTGTCTATTTTTTTTTCAAAGTAATCCATATAATATCTAGTTTAATATTTAATTTAGTCCTAAATATAAAATCTCAATCTACTGTCTCTCATATTTATTTATTTTTTAAAAATAATGTTAAAAGTTTCATATAATAATAATTCTAACTAATACACATGACACCTATTTAATATAGGTAACTAAGTTAACAAACTTTCTTAACCTATTCAAATTAATCAAGTAGGACTAGCTAAGCTATCCTACCACCCACATGGTTAGGCGATGTTTAGTATTGTATTGACTTTGAGCAAAACAATCACATTATGATTCAAACATAGTTTTGTTTTGTCAACTCCACATTTTGACCAACATCAACAAAATACAACTATCACAAACACACTCAACTCAAGTGGATCATACAAAATATAATATTTTCTTCAATCTCTCCCTAGTTTTAAGAAATAAAATAGTCAGCATCAAATAACAGCCAGTATTCATCCGTATGTGACTAAATTACATATTTCAATCGTTATCATACTATACAGCAGTAGTTATAGACTGCAAAACCATAAAAATAAACCTCGTCAGTAAACATAGTTTAGAAGTTACGAATATTTTCGTTCGTAATTGCCAGGCAAAAACAACAATACTTTGACAAGCAAGACTGATAAAATAAAAGCGGAGCAAAGATAAATTCGGCACATGCAAAGAAACCCGACAATGACTTGACCAAAATGGTAGTCCTCCCTCTATAAAACCGTACAAAGTGAAAACTCACCAAGCACAAACAGTATTTTTGTCTGGACGGACCGTACAAATTTATATGATAACACCATAGAATGGCCCCGAACTTGGAACTTGGAACTTGGGAATATTATAAAAAAGTTACACTACATGCGTTCGCATTGAAGACCCTAGGTTCTTTTTTAACTGCAAAAGCTGCCTCATAAACATATACAAATTGCATATTTTAGAAAAAGGTCAAACAAACTCGTAAAATTAAACTATCTGGCCAAGCCCCTAATATATCCCTAACCATAACTTCACCAAATACGTCATTACAGGGACCTTATAGATTTTTAACCATGCCTTCTTTCAACGGCCATGGCATGCAGTGGGTGTTTCATTTCGCAGGACAGCTTTAGAACCTCGGAGAGATCAACGGGTCGAGTCGGATCCTGGACCCACTTGAACCGTTGAACCAGCTTGGCCACCCACAGCGACACCGTCACGAGGCCAAGGTTTTTCCCCGGACAGACCCTTCGTCCCGCCCCGAACGGTGCCAGACGCAGATCAGAACCCCTGACGTCCACGTCAGCGCCACCTTCGTTCTCGACAAACCTCTCCGGCGAGAACTCGAGCGGGGAATCCCACACACGGGGGTCATGCGTCATAGCCCACATGTTCACCATGGCGGTTGTGTTGGCGGGAACCACCATCCCGTTGCTTAGGTGGACGTCCGACGTGGATAGTCGGGCCCACGACAGGAGTGGACCAGGCGGATGAACTCGCAGTGATTCCTTCACCACCGCCTGTAAGTACGGCATTCTCGCCACGTCGGCGTCCGTCACAATTCCTTCGTCCCCAACAATCCCGTAGATTTCACTGTAGAGCTTATCCTGCACCTTCGGGTTCAAAATCAACTCTGCCATTGCCCACTCGGTCAGAAGCGCCGTCGTATCTGTTCCTCTGAATACCATTTCCTACAAAATTTAACACCCGAGTCACTTCGGTTCAACAGAAGAAACTAACTTCACAGCTTAATTAACTAATGAACATATTACATACCCATAACACAGCAATCATATCATCCTCTTCAAGCTTGTCTTCTCCTTCCAAGGAAAGCAGCACGTCGACGAAATCATCGTTATCGGTGGGTTTTCCAGACTTGGCGGCTCGGTGCTCTTCTATGATGGCGCCGACGAATTTTCTGACACGAGGAACAAGTTTCGAGCAACGTTCATTTATATGATGCGGGTCATAGATAGCGCTAAGCCATGGAAGATAATCAGACCAGTTGAAAGCCCCAAGAAGCTCAAAACCTTCTCGAACCATATCCTCGAGCTCTTTAAGTTCTTCGCTCTTAATCGATGGATCGTACCTTTTGCCGAAGACGCTACCCATTATGTTGTTGAGAGAAGCTGCTTGGAGATGCTTTCGTAGAGACACGGTTCCAAGTTGCTTCTGTTCGTTTGCTATGTTGCGCAGCATGGCGGCGCACTCAAGCTGGCGTCCTTTTTCGTGGGCTATAATTCGCCGAGGTGCAAACAAGTGGGACGAAGCTATCCTCCTGAGAAGACGCCAGTAGCTTCCATTGGGAGCAAAGCCGATGGCTCGGCTAAACATGAGGCTCTTGGCCGACTGCTTGAGAGGGCGGTCGGCGAAGTGAGGGGAGGTCAGAATTTCGCGGGCAGTGGTTGGATCAGAGGCCACAACAACAGGAGTACTCAAGCCGAGGCTGAAAGCCATGAGCTGAGTATTATCCCGAGCCCAGGCCATGGCGGCGAGTGACCGGTGAGCCAACCCACGGCTCAAGCTAAACAAACTGCCAAAAACAGGAAGACCCCGAGGACCAGGGATAGGAACTCGCCCTCTAGAGTTACGACCATTTTTCCAGGCGAGACCGCCACGAGAGAAGGCCCAGGTGAGAAGGCCAATAGCGAGAAAGGCAAGAAAGATGGAAAGCAAAGCGTAGGCGTCGCCGACAAAGTGTTCGGCGCCGAGAAAAGCAGGGAGGGTGAAAACCCACAAGTTCGCGGGCTTCGTAGCCGTACACGAACCCACCTCCATCTGAAGAGGCTTCGCGTAGAAATGAACAGCAGAGAATAAATCAGAGACAACGAAGAAAACACGAGAATGCTCTCAGAGCGATGGGTAGTCTACGAATATATATTGCTCGGGGGTGAAAAGTGCAAGTAGAGGGGCTTGGGTTAAAAAGGGGATGGCCGTAGTAATTGATGGATAATAATAAGTTAATGAATATAGTGATTATGAATGAGGAGAGAGAGAGGAGGGTTCACGTGAAAACAGGAAGGTGGAGAGAGAGTGGGGTATGGTATGTGGAGGGGGTGCGATGGCAGAGAAGAGAGAGATGTGTGGCTGGGGAAGGAGGCACAAAGAGGAGAGAGAAGGGGGGAAGCTTAAAATTACGGCCCCAAAGACGGCGACCTATGTAATGCATCGAGAGCAGCAACGCTAGTCATTTAATGTGTCTTTATGTGATGCCGTTGCCCTAGACTACTAGACTTGATCCACAGCCTAGTGCTGCTTCCTCATCAGTGAATACTGAGAACATATTTAAGGAGTCGTAAGAAGCAGCAAAATATCTCCAACGTAAAAAACCACAAAAAAAAAAAAAGTGTAGCCAGAACTTATCATTGCATTTTGTTTACTTGTGAGATCTTTTGGGTAATTGCATTGCATACTTGAAACTCGTTGTAATATTTTCATGGAAAAATGCAAATGGATGGTTCCAATTGTTTTAGAGGCAATTCGTAGAGTGATAGCTTTCTCTCGCTACCAGAGTGAGCTCTTTTCTCTCCACCTAGGGGAGTCTTGTTACCATCCTCATGTGGCCTTTTCCAGTTGTTCTTAAGAATCTTCCCCATTCTTTGTCGGTTATCACCCACTGTGATGACCTAAAGTGAGTGAGTAAGAGTGCCTTCCTAAGATTAGTGAGAGTTGCGGAGAAAGAGTGTGAGTCCAGCAAAATCAGAGTCTTGGAGGTGGGCGGTAGGTTTTGGTAGTGTCACGAAGGAATGGAAGTGGGGCAGGGTTCCTCCGCAGGGAATCAAGGAAGAATCCAACTTGAACGAAATCAACAAGTCTGGATGGGTGGTTCACTAATAGGAAGGTTGGATGTGACCAAAGATTTGTATAAAGGAACTGTTATCTTTGTGGTGCGAAAAGGATAGAACTTGAAAGGCGAGATTGAAGTCTTAGATATAGAGAAAAATGTGTTTGTTTTCCAATTTGCGGAAAGAGACGACTTTCATCATGTCCTTTGTGGAAGACCATGGGCAATACAATCACACCTACTAAACTTGCAGCTGTGGGAAGACGATATGATATATAAAGAGGTGTGCTTTCACAAATGCTCATTCTGGATCCAATTCAATGGGCTCCTCTTTATCTTCATGAACAAAATGAACGCTATCAAGATAGGCTATGAGGTTGGAGAGGTGATGATGGCTGAAGACCCACTGAGAGATGGACGCACGATACGTAACTTTTTATGGGCCCGAGTGCTAATACATATCAGAGACCCCTTAATCACTAGCTTCTTGGTCCCTAAGCCAGGAAAAGAAGATGTCTAGACAGAAGTGAAGTATGAGTCATGAGAGACTTCCAAGTATTTGTTACAAATGTGGAATCATCGGACATGAACAATGTTTGTGTAAAAAGGAGGACGTAATGGTGGAAGAAGAGATTTCCTTTGGAAGCTGGTTGAAGGTAGCACTGCCAAAGATGATGGAACAACAAATCAAGCCGGTGAACCTGGAATGGTGTGACTCAAAGAGATGTCGAAACCTCCGGAGAGCAGGGCGACGCGTCCTACAACCCACGCGTTCTGACATGGCAATTCATAAGGTAGGATGTCCTATACCTCTAGACAAGTTCGGCGATGTGTGATAGGCAAGAGACGGGCTGTTAGAGGGATACAGTCTCCTGTAATAGGGTGGATATGGCGAGTAGTCTATTGATAAAAGACAGCTCAATCAAGACTACAAGAAGATGCAACAAGATTGGGCCTAAGCATAGAGATGGGCTCCCATCCTATGACTCTAAAAGTCATGCCCACCAAATCACCTACAAAGGGAGCCCTCAGAACAAGCCTTGGCAAGTCAAAGAGGCCCAATATGGATTGCAAGTCCAACAGCCACAACCAGAAAAAGAAGGTCGCAGGGGGTTGTAAGGGACGAATTATTACGCTGACAACAGAAGAACAAGACAATTCAAAAGCAATAATGCCCTTTATCCCAACATCACCTATATCAACCATGACTGGTAGATTAGAAGGGGTGAAACTGAAAAGATCCCCTCCCAACATTGACTCGCCCTAACAAAGGAAGAAGCACAAGGGAGAGGTTAACAGAACAGAAGACAGCAAGACTAAGAATAAGGAGAAACCCAAGGGGGCCAGAAGATAAATGTCCGATACGCGAAGCAGAGAAACTTAGATGCAGGTTAGCTTTCCAAACATCAAATGGGGGAACAGAGTTCCTCTCTTTCCCGACTGATCCTCCTTCAACTGCATGCGAAGAAAGATCGAAGGAGGAGATGGATACTACTGAAGGCAGGAGTGGTTGGCCTCAAACAGCCCTCGGGGCGCCATGAGGCTGTTATCGTGGAACTGTCAGGGCATTGGGGTGGCTCTGACAATAAAAAACCTTAAAGAGGCTTGCAGAAAGCATAAACCCTACTTGGTATTCGTCATGGAAACCAAGCAAAAAGAAAAGACAGTTCATCAGCTATGAAGAAGGTGCGATTTTAATGAAGAATGGATTGAACAATCTAGTAGGTCTAATCAGTGGTCTGTCAATCTGGTGGAACAATGATATTCCCATCAATGTCCTATACTCCTCCAATAATATAATTCACGTAGCTCTCTCCTCAAGCTCAGTCAGCGTGCCACAGTATCTTACTTGTGTCTATAGTCCCCCTAAGGAAGAAGGCAGAAAGAAAGTCTGGGAAAAAATTTGATCTATTGCAGGAGGCATCGATGGGCCGTGGATGTGCGTTGGGGACTTTAATGATCTCACAAGACAAAATGAAAAGTAGGGAAGGCGACCTAGAGCTCTACAAAAAGGACTGAATTGCCAGAAGCATATTTCTGATTGTGGCCTCTGGATATGGGCTATCAAGGATCATATTATACTTGGAGCAAGAAAAGAACAAATAAAACCACGTAAAAGAGAGGCTAGATAGAGCCTTGGCTAATGTACACTTCAGGGAAACCTTCCCCAAGGCGTAAGTCTTCCACCTAGAACTTTTAGGGTCGGATCACTTCATGCTATATGTTGACATGTGTTTCCATAATATACGCGCCCATTACAACTTCAAGCTAGAAATTCATGTGGATGGAACATTCTGATTTTAGCAAGGTGGTACAACAAGGCTGGTCAGATTTGACGGAAGGGGAAATGAG